>NW_020451128.1:210365-224564 GCF_003343035.1 Apteryx rowi
GTTGAGGACGGTGAGGGAGGGCAGCAGCTTGCAGGCGAAGCGGCCCAGCGGCCAGTGGTGGTCGTGGGCCAGCGGCAGGGCCAGGAAGGGCAGCGCCAGGCAGCAGAGCAGGTCAGCCAGGGCCAGGTGCAGGAAGCAGAGTGCGCTCAGCCGGCGCCGCGGCTCGCTGGCGGCTGCCCAGGCCACGGCGGCATTGCCCGGCACTCCCAGGAGGAAGGTGAGGGCGTACAGCACCAGCGCTGCCCCGTAGCTGGGCGGCAGCGCAGGCCGCACCGCCTGGGCGCCCTCGAAGTCGGGGGCTGTGAAGTTGAGGTCGAAGTCGGCGTAGTCRTCGCTGCGCTCCCACGGCACCGTCATCCTCGGCCCTGCAAGACAAAAGCGAGCGAAATCCAGCAGCCTCCTCTGAGCGGGAAGCACTCCCCTGGGGCGGACGAAGGGGAAAGCTGACCTCTGCGCCGGCCCGGCCGGACACGGGGGCCCTGGGGTAGCTGGAGGCCTCTGCCCCCTCCACCACCTCTCCCACACTGCCGCTGCGGCTCGTCCCGCCGCGTTTATGCCCTGGGGACGGAGTCTCAGCACCCACGGGGAAGCCGCCTTCGCAGGAGACCCGTGCCTACTTCCTCGCTCCAGAGGAAGGGGAGGGCAGGGCTGAGGGCGTCCGCTCTCGACCTCGTGAAAAAAGCCTGGCCAAGGACTATAAACAGCCTAAAGCGGCAACACTTGACTTGGAGCAAAGAGAAAGGGAGCACTGCGAATTTCAGCCCAAGATCTGGCAGCATCATGGGTGAACGCAGGCGGGAGAAGCCCATCGTCTCCATCGGGCCYGCAAGGCCGGCCGCACTGGCAGAGGCGCTGCAAGGCTGTTGGTGCTGGATCTCCTTCAGCACCTCTGCAGCGCCCCGTGTCCCACACGGCCCCATCTCCAGACGCGCTGAGGGTCCGTGCTGTCCCCTGGTCCGGGTGGCTGATGAAGATGTTGAGCAACATCACCCAGGACGGGGCTCCCCAGCTCTCCCTTCCAGCCCTTTCTGAGGGTGGGCCAGACAGTTTGCTTTTCCTTAGGCAGTAGGAGGTGAGAGGGTCCCTCCAGCCGCGCTGAGGCCCACGGTGCTCGGCAAGACGACAGCCTGCGCAGGGGACATGTCCTCCTCTCCCTGCTGGTTTCCATTCCCTCCTACGCTGGCGCAGGGAGGGGGTTGTGCAGAGGGGGACTGCGCCCCGCTGGCTGCTGTACAGCCGCAGCGTGACCCATAGCCCCCCAAATGGCCAGACACCAGCTGGAGCTTGTGAAACCTCTGCTCTTTCCACACTCCAGGAGTTTGACCACAGGCCAGCTTTTGCCAGCCACTGCAACTGCTTTCCGGGCCGGGGGGAAACTGCGGTGTTTGTTGTGTCACRAGCAAACTAAAATCCACTATGACAGCAAAAAAAAATCTCCCTGCTTTGCCCTAGCCCTGGAGCCCAGCTTCAAAATAAACAGCCGAAAAGGAGAACTAAGGGAGCAAGCCTTGCTCAGTGCTCTATAGCACTGCACGGGTGCAGATCTCAGGGGCTATCCCACCCATCCTGCACTCCCATCCAATCCCCACAGTGCCAGGATGAATCTGGTCTCAGGAGCTGGTTTGTGGCAGAACCAGACAGGCCCATTGGGCCAGGAAGGCTCTTCGCCCAGCCAGCAGGCAGAGCAATCAAGGCAGGGTGCTGCTTCACATGCTGCACTGACCATAACCCAGAGGAAACTCTCATGTCTGGATATTGCTAAACTTCTGCTTGCAACATGCCCACAGCGATGAACTCATGTGTGCTGGAAATCATGGCACAACCACTCCTTCCCCAGCCCTTACCAGGCTCGTGCACATCGKCGGCTGGGTCAGAAAGCCGCATGTGCACAAGAACTGCTCCAGCGTAGTCCCAGGGCTGCTTGCAGCTCTCTGAGTGGGAGCAGGAGACATCCAGGGCAGGAAGTGCCTCTCATTTACCCCTGGAAACATCTAGCGTGTTTTTTTTGTTTTTGTTTTTTTTAAGATGCTGAATAGCAAACTTACCGGTCACCAAGGTCCTTCTTGCAGCAGCCTGAGCTCACAAGCCAAGGAAAGCAGTGGCAAGGAAGGAGTGAGCTCCCCTGCCAGTTCCCAGGGAGGTCGCTGTGCACGGCCAACAGCTCTGCCGGTGTGGAGAGCCTTTGCCCAAACAGAGCTGTTTTCACAGATCAGGCAGGCACAGCCCTGTGCACCGTGTCTCTCCCCACCCACACACACYGCACACATCCACACCCTGAGTCATCTCTGGACCTTTCACCCTGCAGCATCAGGCCAAAGAAACGAGACCCTTGATGCTGGAGGAGCTGTCTGTGAACAAGAGGTCTGCATTACCCACCCTCCCAGACGAGGGGCAGACGTAGGCCACAGCAGGTTCAATATTTATTTGCAAAGTTGGACGCATTTACAGTAACGAAGCAGGGCTGAGCCAGGCAGATCAGCTGGGGCGAGGAGCAGCAGGCCCCTTCTGCTGGGATGGGCAGGGGACACGCCAAGCCCCCGCGTACCAGGGAGGACTTAAGTCTGCAGGAAGGCAGACTCCCGAGGCCCAGGAGTGCTGGAGGGCTCAAGGCAAGTTCACCACACRGAGCTCATCTCTGGCCTCCCTGACCGTAAGCCCAGGCCTGCCTGCAGGGATGTGGGTCAGCAGGGTTTGCCAGGCAGCACAGCCCTTACGGGGCTGAGAGGGGCCCCAGCGCAGGGCACAGAGTGCAGGGACCTGGAGACAGGGGACGGGGTCAAAGTTTGGCCTGGAGGAGAAATGGGAGAAGGGGATATTGCAGGAGCCTGCAAGAAAAAMGTCCACTCTAAGGAGTCTTTTTACCATTGGGCGGGTTGCAACCACAGAGAAAGCCATGAAGGGGCCCCTAGGCAGAGAGGAGCTGGGTATGTGGATACACAAATTTGACAGCATGCGAGTTGCTCCAGCTTCCCCAACCCACAAGCAAAGTAGCCAGTTTCCAGCAGGGAAGGGGGAGAGGGGGGGCAAAAGATGCATCTTCTCTCTGCAGTAGCCACCCAGACCCCCAGGAGAGGGTTACATCCCCAAACAAAATGGGTTCAGGAGGGCAGGAGGCAACGCTCCCCTGGAGCTATTCCCAGCCAGTACCCTGGAGACATCTCAACGGGAGCCATGCCCAGTCACACGTTGGTGCTGACGCTCTGGTCGTCCACTGTGGACTTGGTCTTCACCCTGCTGTCCCCCATGGTGCTGGGGGAGTCCTCACTCAGCACGCTGCGCAGCACAGCTCTCCAGGAGCGCCGGAACTTGTCCTTGAAGTCCTGGCCCACGATGACATAGATAATGGGGTTGAGGCAGCTGTTGATGTACGCTATGCCAGCGACATAAGGGTCTGCTTCCAAGGCACCCTTGAACAAGCTCGTGTGCGGAAGGGTAGAGGCCAGGATCAGCCCCACAACATGGTAAGGCAGCCAACACACGAAGAAGCTGACAATCACTACGAGGATGAGCTTGATGGCTTTCTGAGAGCGGGCAAAGCGCTTGCTGCGGACACGGGCCAGCAGCAGGCTGTAGCAAGCCGTGATCACCACAAAGGGCACCAAGAAGCCACAGAGGAAACGTAAGACAGCCGTGAAGACCTCAGTGAAGCGCTGGTGACGCCCAACAGACACATAGTCCAGCACGCAGGTCTCCTTGTCAGAGAAGACGTCGCGGCGCGTCGTCCGGAAGACGAAGGAGGGGATGGTGAGGAGCGCCGCCAGGCCCCAGGCGGCCGTGCAGACCCCCCGCGCCAGCCCCAGTGTCCGGTGGTTCTGGCACCACACCGGCTGCATCACCAGGGCACAGCGGTCCCCACTGATGGCCGTCAGCAGCAGGACACTGGCAAACATGTTGAGGATGGTGAGGGAGGGCAGCAGCTTGCAGGCAAAGTGGCCCAGCGGCCAGCGGTGGTCGTGGGCCAGCGGCAGGGCCAGGAAGGGCAGGGCCAGGCAGCAGAGCAGGTCGGCCACGGAGAGGTTGAGGAACCAGACACCATTCACTGTGCGCCTCATCTCAAAGCCGGTCACCCAGATGACAGCCCCATTGCCCAGCACACCCAGGAGGAAGATGATGGCGTACAGCACCAGTATTGCCCGGTAGCTGTGAGGGATTTCATAGTTATCGAGTCCAAACATGTAATAGTCATCAAGGTCAGAATAATTGGAGGTATAATTGTATGTTGGGAAGTCCATACTCCAACAGCTCCCAACCTGGAAACCAAACTCAGTTAGAAATCATCATCTCATTCTCCAAACAAATGGACCTTTCCACCCTGAGCAGCATATCCAATACCCTCAGCACGGAGACTGGACATGCCAAGTAGCCTGGGACAGGGGGTAGCAGCATCATGACATGCTCAGTGCTGGGCAGGGCCCAGCTGCTGTCCTAATCAGAACAGGCATCAAACAAGCAACTCTTCTTTTTCAGAATGAAGCTGTGACAGAGAATAATCTGCACTGGCCTATATGATGTTCTGCCAGGAGCTCCACAACAAGAGTGTGTGGCATAAGAGCCCTGAAATACTGGGTTTCTGTCCTCCTGCAGCTCTTGCTCCTCCCTGGGAAATAGGGTGGAAAAAGCACTTATTCTTGTATTGTTATTCCCCTCCCCGATCACCAAGGAAATACCAACTTCCCCAGCTTTCTTGATTTGTTCTTCGTTGCATTTTGCAAGAACTCAGATGGGGAAACACTGGGAAGCTGCAACTCTGCCGGGGCAGCTTTCCTGGGTGCTGTTGGGTCCTGCTGAGCACGATGACACTGGGGATTTGCTCTCATTCTCATTCCAAGCCCCGGGCACGGGCAGACTGACCCCACGCTCTTTGTAAGGGGAGTAGGGAACCGAATTGCAGTGAGGAAGGTGCAGTCTGCACTACCCAGCCCTGGGCCTCTGCTGTTGCCTCCTATGAGCTGGAGATGGGTTGGAGCCACTCAAGCATCCCTCCCTCAGGAGAGGGAATGGGAAGAATTAACACTTTTCTGTGGAGGCAGAAGACACTTAGGGCTGTGACCACAGAGCACTCTGCTTCAAAAGGAAGAAAAAAGCTCTGCAAACACACAAGATTTCCCTTGCACTGGGAGTCACAAGTGCAAAGGGCTAGAGAGAGAGAGGATGGGTGTGCCAGCTCCCTGGGGACCCAGAGCCAAGCTGCGACATATCAAAAGGAGAGGGCAGGAAGGAGCTGGACCCAGTTCTGCCCAGAGACAGCAGTGGAACTTCTCACTGCCAAAAACATCACCCTAAGTGTCCACAGCGCAGGGGAAAACAGAACCTGAAGCAGCAGGAGAGGCCAGCATGGGGAAGGTCTAGGATTGTCCTATTGCCTGCTGAGTGACGTCTGTGCACCCATGGCAAGGAAGAGGGGCAGAGACCAGTCCTAGGCTTAAAGTGCCTCTAAGTATCAGTCTGCAGTTAAAGAGGGGCTACAGCAACCTCACTTAATGCCCTCACCTCAGACTGCAGCAAAAGACACTGCTACAGTGGAAGGCACTGAGGACCCTTCTGCCCACACAGGCTCAGACAACGTTTCTGCAAGGGTTTGCTGTTGGTTGCAACCACTTACAGCCAGCCTGGCTATCAGAGGAAGCGGGCATGCCACTCTGCATGGTACTGGACACTGTGCACACCAAATCATAAGCGCTGGGTATTGCTGTGACAGCCCTTTCCCCTGTCTGGAAAACAAGTGGCATGAGAGGGTAGATCCCAACTGGCCAAGGCTGAGCCTAGGAGCTGGAGGCAAGGGGAAAAGGGGGCTGTTAAAGCTGGTGTCTCTCACAATCAGGTGGACAAACCTCACCTAAGGTCAGAAGTCATTTAGTGGTGGCCAGGGCCATCCCCACAGCACACAAGAACACATCCAAGCAGATGCTAAAGAAATCCCTGCTCCGCCTATGAAGATATCTCTAAATATTGAAGGGAGAGCATCTCACACAGAAAAAAAACATGGGACCACCCAACCCAACTGAGCAGCGAGAGGAATCCTGCCAGGAACCCGTGCGGCTGATTTAGCAGCTGCTCACCTGGCACAGAGAGTCCTCGCAGGCTGCGTCTGCCCTGCCAACAGTCCTGGTGTGTGGGGAAGGACGGACTGAGTCAGCACTGGGGTTTTATACAGCAATGGACAGGAAGCAGTGTGTGCATCTTCAGAAAGATTAACAGTTTCATCAGCTAGGAAGCTGGGTTGTCCGCATAAAGGAAGGACATTGTTCGCAGAACAGGGCATCTGCAGCGGGACCAAGATGATCTGGGCTCGGTCCTGTGCTGCTTGGTTCCCGCATCAGGGACCTCCTGTCCTTCACTTGCGCTGTTGTCGGGCTTTTATGTGTGCAAAGCAGGCATGAAACATGGTGGTGCAGAACAGCTGCGCTGTGCTGGGGCGAGCAGCTGTGGGGGGCATCCTGGCTAGCAGAAAGCTCCATCTCCTGCTGCAATGGGGGGGGATCTTCGTACACAAACCCCTTCATCGCAGAGCTGGCAACAAGGCGCCCACAGAAGCAAAGGGTCAGGGCTAGAAAACAAGGAGAAGACATGAGCCCCAGAACTGCACCTTGCTTGAGTCGTAACAGGCTTGTTCAAGCTTGGAGGCTATTCCCCACTGCCACAGCTGGGCCCAGGAAGGCTCCAGGCACAAGCCTCACCAGAGARGACGTGGGGGCCGACCAGAGCACCCCAGGGCTTTGCATGGCAAAGCCCACCTCAGCCCCACAGTGAGGGGGCAGCATCCCTCCTATCCCCCACCAGCCCTTTCCCTACCACCAACACCATGCCCTGGGGGACATCAGTGCGGCTGCTGTCTGCTTTGGTCCTCACAGGGCGGCAGGAGCCGAGGTCTCCGAGCACCCTCTGCTGTCAGTGGGTGTCACGCCAGAGCTCCATCACAGGCAGCTGACCGCCCTCCTCAGCACAAACCCACAACAACGCCAGGCCGGGGGGGTCTGGGGAGAGCGAGCGCAGTACCTGGGGCCGGAATGACTGGGAAAAGGCTGTAGAGCTCCTGGTCTTGTTTGGTTCCTCAGTCCGGGACGAATTCCAGCACATGAAAATACCGTTAGTGTCCAAGGAGGAGGGCTGGGGAGGTCTCACTCCAAGTCACGTATGTTTGGAGAAGAGGACGTCTCCCAGCACATCTTGGCTCAGAGCCGCCCTTGGCTGCTGCTTCGCCCCAGATCCAGGCACGTTCTCCTTCCCTCTCGGCTGGGACCTGCAGACTGCTCGGCTGCCCAAACCCCTCCGCGTCCCCACAGCAGCAGGATGCACCCAGCCCTATCCTGCTGGTGCAGGGGAAGCCACAAGGTCCTGCAGCACTTAAGTGAGAGCCCCCCTGCTCCCAGCAAGGCTCCCAGACAGGCAGGGCTGCGTCTTACCCAGGCACTCCTACCCTCCTCCTTTCACCCCCAAACCTCCTCCAGAGCCCCTCCGGCCGCTGCCGGGAACCCCCGAACAGGACAGGTTTCTTCCAACCCCCTTCACAGCACCCTCGCAGGCTGGGAACTGCATCCCAGAAGCAGCGCCCAGCTCCCCGCAGGATTCCTCTGTCCCCAGCCCCGTCCCTGCGGAGGCTGCAGCCCTGCCGGCCGCCCCGGAGAGCCCGGTCCCCCGGAGAGCCCGGTTCCCCGGAGCGCGGGGCCATGTCCCCCGGGCCCTCAGCCTGCGCCAGCGGCAGAGCCATTGCAGAGCTGCAGGGCTGGGGAGGCAGCGGGGCCCTGCTCGGTGCCGTTCCCGGTGCCGCGGGGCGCCCAGACCAGCCCGTAGTAGATGACGAGGAGCAGCGCAGCCAGCGAGACGCACAGGAAATAGGCGCAGACGGTGGCGACGCGGAGCCAGCGCGGGGGCKGCCGCCCCCCGCCCAGCAGCAGCTTCCCCGCGCCCCGCAGCCGCTCCCCGGCGTAGCTGGGCAGCACCGGGGGGCCAGGGCTGGCCCCTTCCTGCTGCTTCATGGCTCCAGCGCCAGGGCGCCCAGGCCCGTGCCGCCCCCTCCGGCCCCATGCCAGGCTCRGCCTCCCGTGCCGCCCCCGCAGCACCGCCCCTTGCCATTACCAGGACCCTCCGGCCCGGGGCACTGGGAGAGGGGACTCCCCCCATCCAGCTGTGCGCTCCAGGAGAAGGGACCCCCCAGCAGCAAGTGGCCAGGTGTAGAGGTGTTTCGGAGGTTTATTTTATAAAGACCCAGATGTCGCTGACGTGGGGTGAGGCGGCCACCACGGGACCAGYCCCCTGCTCGGCTCCAGCTGGAGTTGCCAGGCACAGGAGGTGCCTGGGCTCCAGACCTTCTGCACCCAGGTGAGAGGGGAGGAAGGGGACCGCCAAGGGCATGGGAAAGGGGCAAAGGACTCCTCCGTGCCCTCCAGGGCCTGTCCCTGGGCAGCCAGGGCTCTTACCCAGGGCTGAAGCAGCAGCGCCTGGGGCCTCTGCAGCAGGAAGGCGGCAGCTGCAGAGCGGGGTCGTCACCAGAGGGGCTGTGAGTGGAGCCCCCAGCCCAGGAGCCTCTGCACACCCTCCGCTCGTGCCCGGGCACAGACCTGGCACACGCGGCCACCTCTCCGCTACGTTAGTACTACCAGCGCTCCCTTTCACGGGGCAGACGCGGGTGCTCCTGCACATGCCTCAGCACCCAGTGCTGGGTTTGACACACCTCCCCCTTGGGTGCAGAACAGATCCAGGGACCACCCACCCTCCCCCACAGGTAAGGGAAGTCCAACCCCAGCACGGTGCAGGTGGGTTATTCCCCAGATATGTTTCCTGCCAGCAGTGGAGGAGCTGCCCCGGCTCACAGTCTCTAGAAAGCTGTAGGAGTCACAGTGGGAGCAACCCGGGTAACAGAGGGCCGCTCCGGCACGTCAGGGCGCTTTGCCATCCTGTCAAAGGAGAGAGAGAAGGCACAGTGAAGTCGGCTCCCAGGACACGCCAGCCCAGGAACCACGCACGCAAGGCTGGGTGCCTGCAGCGAGCAGGAGAGAAACAACCCCGAGCACATCCCCAGCTGTGCTCTGCCCGCACAGAGCCATGTCGGCAGAGGCACCCACAGCAGAGAAGCCCAGGGGAGGCCAGACCCTGCTCAGGGCTGTTCCCTACCCTCCTTCCAGACCCACAGGAAACACCAGCATCAGGCAGAGGAGGGGCACTTGGCACCAGACAAACACAAGGGAACGTACATGTCCAGAAACAGCCTCCAGTTCCTCCCGCAGCCCTTTCCCCAGCTGGCCCGTGGCACCCCCCCACTGCCCCAGCCAGAGGCAGCGCAGCCCCAGCATGGGTGCCCCACACTCAGCTCTGCTCCCTGCAGGAGGACTCTGTGCTCGGAGCCTGCTCCTGCCCCAGGCTCTGGCAGGAAGCAGCAGGGCAGCCAGCAGGACAGGCCAACCYGGGGTGAAGCCACGAGACAGGGCAGCATCACAACCCCAAGGCAGGGGCGGTCCAGGAAGCGTTCGTCCCCTTGTCCCCAGCTGCTGCCCCCACCATTCCCACCTGGGGCAGTTACCTGGGGCCCATAGCACGCCATCTCCCACCCTTGGCTACAAGCTACAGGGAGAGACCAGTCCCTGGGCTGTTTTGGGAGGGAAGAGTTTAATACAGGACAGACAGACTTACAGACATGGTTAAGTGCCTCAGACTGCCCGGATCCCCCTGCCCACAGGGGCTGCAGTTTCCCCACCAAAGCAGGCTCCTGGCTAGCACAGTAGAGCCAGCACTTGCACCCCAAGTCCCCGACAGCCCCTGCCATCTGGGGATGGCCTGGCTGAGAGCACGGGAAGCTCCTGGGATTCGAGAGAGCCAGGTCCTGACCCCACTGCGGGGGCTGGAGAGGGGAGGGGAAGAGCTCAGAGCCCCAGCAGACTCCATGCAGCCTGTTCCCATTGCACAGAGATCCCGGGAGCAAGCACTGCAGCTCCAGGGTGATTGCAGGCCCGCAGGAGCACAGGAGGCAGGCGAGTCAGTCTGCAGCATGAGCATCAGAGCCGGCAAGCACCACCCAGAAGTGGGAAGGACAGACAGACAAGACAGAGCACGAAGCCCAGAGGGTGCAGGAGTCAGTCCCATTAGCGGCCGGCTGGAGAGGGCGAGTTCTTACGGAAACGCACCCGCTCAAAGTCTGTGATTTCCACTGTGCCAGGAGCAGCCTCTGTGTCTGGCTCGTGGGGCAAAGCCTGGGGTCCTGGGGASAGAGCAGAGAGGGGACTGAACTCCCGGCCAGGCAGCAGGCTCGCAGGAGCCCTCCCCAGGCACTGGACCCCACAATCGGGCCAGCACCCAAAGCGGGGAGGCTCCCTCACCCCTGCAGAACTCCCTGCTCCCCTCRCCACCTTGTGTCTCATCCTCTGGGGCAGCTGGGGGGCTCCCTGCCGCCTCTTCCAGCTTCTCCAAATCTCCCGAGGCCTCCTGCTCTGTGGCTGGCCYTGCTTCCTCCTGCTGCAGGGGCTCCACAGGGCTCTGCCCCCCCTGGGAGGCCTCAGCCAGCTCCGCGGGGCTCAGTCCTGGGGGAGAGACCACRGTCAGGCATGAAGAGGGCTCCACTCGGCCCCTTTCCCCGTGCTGTCAACCCAGGGCCGAGCCCAGGTCAGGGCCGCACACCCTAATCTGCAGAGGAGGGGGACCCATCCCACCTCATCTCCTGCCCCCCTCACCTGCGGTCTCTCCAGACGCCCCTCTCGACTGGTCCGGGGSGGCGGGGGGGCCTGGCAAGGGGCTGTCCCCCAGGCTGCTGCGGGGAGAGGCCAGGTCCATCTCCTCGGCCCAGTCCGAGACGGGCTGGTGGCCCTCCACGGGGGAGAAGGGGCTCAGGGGCTTGCTCGGCCCCCCGCCGGTGCTGGGCGCCACAGGGGGCATGTGCAGCCTGGGAGCTGCAGCCTGCCCAGCCTTCGGGGGACGCTGGGCTTTGGGGGATGTGCTGGGGGGCGCTTCATCCTCGCCCGATGACCCAGGGCTGTCTTCCTCCTCCTCTTCTTCCTCACTGACATCCTCCCACTGGTCTTCATCTTCCTCAGGGTTCAGGGAGAGCTGCGGCTCAGGGAAGGCTGCGCTTGCCAGTTCATCCACCTGCCGACACAGAGCAAGGACCAGTTGAGGCAGAGAAAGGTGATGCACTGCTGGACATGGCCTGTTGCCGGACCCCCACGGGTTCCGCTCCAGAGTGTTTTACCTTCTGCCCCAGGCCTTCAACTCTCGCTTCTGCTGCCAGAGGCTCCTTCTCCTCCCAGCGGTTGTCGTGCATGCTGGAGAGGAGGAAAAGCATCAGTGTGAAAGCTCCACCGTGGCCCCCACCCGCCGAGAGCCCCAGCTTGCCAGAGAGCACCCCAGGCCCCCCAACCTGTAAGGCTTGGCCCCCGCTCCCTGGCTCCGTCCGCGGCCCCGTCCCTTTCTTCTCCGCTCTGTGCGATGCGGGGACAGGAACTCCCCGAAGGTAGGTGGCTTGGGCGGGCGCTTCTTCTCATCTGCGACAGGAGGGGAGACTTGCTGGAGCACCGCTCAAGGCCTCGTGTCAGGCTGGCACCTTGCCCTGCTCAGCTGCCCAACACACGCTCTTGTCCTACCCTGTCTCCCCCCAGGTCCCATGGGAAGCTACAAACTCACCCTGTCTGCTGCCCTCTTCCAGGCCTGGTGCTGCCGCAGAGCCCTCCTTGAACCTGAGACAGGCGGAGATGCGTGAGACAAAGAACACCACATCTCCCAAGGGGTCTGAGCTCAACCCAAACCRGCCTCTTCCCCCAGCTCAGCCCACGGGAGCCGCCCCCGATCCATGCCCCTGTAATGGGGGCAGTCCCCCTTCTCCACGTACATCGTGTCCGTTTTCTCAGCATCCCATTCCCGGCGCCACTGGCCCGTGGGTTTGCGGTGACGCGCCAGGCGCTCCTGGTCTATCTGCTCCCGCTCCTTCTTCCAGCGCACRTACTCCGCTCGCTCGCGGCCCGTCATGGACAGCGTCATGTCCAGTGTCCCCCCAGCCTTCGGGCCAGACCGGCAGCCCTGGGGGAAGACACAGGTCAACACGCCAGGAGCCAGAAACCCCCCCGAGGCCAAATCCTGCCCCAGCGCCTCCAGCCATGTCTGACACCCACCCCAGGACCACCAATGTCTATAGGGAGCAAGAAGCAGCCACTTGAGGGACTCATAAACTTCCCTAGCTTCCCCCAAAGCTGCAGCTCTTCACAGCTCAAGACTCCTCTTTTCCACCACAAAAGCCCCGTCCAGGGCAGCGCCTTGCCCTCTCCCTGCGAGGTACGTACAGGGCCCTGCCAGGCCTTCTCGCGCTCCATGCCTGTCTTGACCTTGTCGAAGTCCGCCCCTCCCCAGTTGCGGATGTGCCGCCTGCTCCCCTCCTTGCGGTCAGCATCCTGGAAGGGGCCGCTGCGCCGCGGGTCGTCCAGGAAGTTGCGCACCGGGTTCTTCTCATGCAGCCCATCCTGAGCGAGGGGGAGAAGGGGATGCTGTCACCTCGTCTCTCCAAAGCCAGGCGAGGGGCATCTCCCCACGCACGCTGTCGGCCTCCTGCCCTGGCAGCGCCCTCCCTGGCTCACCCGCTGGTTTCGCTCGTACTCCGCGATCTTCTCCATCTCCTCGTTCATCTTCTCGATGTTCTGGCGCCTCCGCTCTTCCCACTCCTGGTGAGGGCGGGATGATGAGAGCAAAACCAGGAAAAACCAGTTCCTCCCAGAACACACAACACCCCACACCACTCCCTGCCCAGGCCTTGAACATGGAGCTTTTAGCAGGGAAGACACCCTGCACCATCGGCTTCCCTCGTGACCCGCGGTGAACCCGCATGCACCACGCCACCTCCGACACCCACCTTGGACTTCCTGTCGGGGCCGGTGTCTCCCCCCGTCGCAAGACTGGCTGCCCCCCGGCCCCGCGACCGGCGACCACGTCCGCTGCGCTCTGCCAGGGACACGCGGTCCCCCCCGGCCCCTTCCCAGGCAGGGTCACCGGGGGGCTCCGCCCGCGGGGACCGGCTGGAGGGACGCAGGCCTGCACGCCCCGAGCCCCGGGGAGCGCCGCTGCGGCCAGACTTGGGGGCGCTGGGAGACTTCCTGTCGCTGACAACACGCTTCTCCTGGGGGAGAGAAGGGCAAGGYGCCAGGTTCAGTGACAGCTGCCCCACTCATGCCTGCCCTTCTCCCGACTCCCCCAGCCCGTGGCATGCCCTGCCCCACGGACTGTCTCCCCCTGCCCCTACCCCCCCACTCACCCCAGGGGAGAGCATGACCTGGACAGTGATGGAGAGATCCTTGTCCACCCATTTCCGTTCAGGCTCGCCCTCAGCGGGTCGCGCCCGGCGTAGAGCTGTCACCGCGATGCCCTCCTGCTCTGCTTTCTTCCGGTCCTCCTCGATCTCCTGCAGGGAGGACACATGCATGAGCGGGGGCCCGGCTGGGACAGACACCCACCTCCTCCAGGGACCCTCGTGGGCCTGCCCAGGCCTCCTCCACCACCTTGGTCCTCCCCATGCATTTGGGCAATAGGCAGAGTCCCGAGTTCACCCAGGACAACTCCCCCACAAGGAGGGAGTTCCTGGTCCCTGCAGGGAGTCTCTGCCCTACAAGTCTCTCGACAAGATGGATGAGACCAGACACAGCCTCTCGGCCCATCGATTCCTGAGCCGTTGCCTTCCCCAGGGTTTAGGGGAGACGAGGAACAGGAACCACCCCCCCGCCAGGCTGCCCCCTTGCAATCCCACACCACATAAGAAGCCCAGCGCTAAGCCACAGCAGGGGATTAGGGGCTGTAAGTGCCTTAACCCGCTCTGCCTCTGCGCAGGCAGGACGTCAGAGGGCCACACACGGCCCCGACGCGGGGTGGTGGAGGAGCGCGCACCGCGGGCGCAGGGCCTGGGCTGGGACCTGCCAGGCGCTCGGGCCAGGCCCCCCCGCACCTGGTAGCGCTTGATGAGGGCCTCGTTCTTCTTGCGCAGCGCCTCGATGCGCTTGTCCAGCTCCGCGTCCTTCTCCTCCTTCGACTTCAGGTCCAGCGTGGCCGACTGCGGCGAAGGCGGCGGGTTGAGCGAGGGCCCCCGGCCCAGACCCGCCCCGCAGGAACCCCCGGGCCGGGCCCCAAATCGGCCCCACGCCGAGACCCCCAAGCGCGGCCCGGGGGCCCCCAGGCCGGGCCCGGCCTCCGCCCGAGACCCCCAAACACCGCCCCGGCGCTGGACCGAGACCCCCCCCC
>NW_020451128.1:226159-227271 GCF_003343035.1 Apteryx rowi
TGCCCTCGCACACGCGGCCCCGCGCTCACCCGCATAGTGTGTGCGCACACTGGCTCATGCACACGCACGGTGCACAGCCTGTGCTCCCCGAGAACACGTGTGTGCATGCGCACGCTCGCAAGCACACGGGCTCCCGCCTGCGCACGCCAGCCCTGCGCCCCTGCTTCCCAGGGCCCCGCAGCTCCCTGCCCCTGTGTCCCCATGTCCCCATGTCCCTGCATCCCTGTGTCCCTGTGTCCCTGCATCCCCATGTCCCCGTGTCCCTGTGTCCCCAGGCCCCTGCATCCCTGCATCTCCATGTCCCCGTGTCCCAGTGTCCCTGCGCCCCTGCACCCCTGGGCCCCCACGTCCCCAGGGCCCCCACATCCCCACATCCCTGTGTTCCCGTGTCCCCACGTTCCCATGTCCCCACATCCCTGTGCCCCAGTGCCACCGTGTTCCTGTGCCCCTGTTTCCCAGGACCCCTGGCCCCCCTGTCTCCACATCCCCGTGTCCCCGTGTCCCTGTGACACTGTGACCCTGGGCCCCCAACGTCCCGTTGTCCTGCATCCCCATGTCCCTGCATCCCTGGGTACCCTGGGTGCCCATGTCCCTGTGTCCCTGCACTCCCATGCCCCCATGTCCCGCTGTCCCCGTGTCCCCGTGTCCCCGTGCCATGGCCGGCGGCCCCTGGGGCTGGGCGGGGGGCGAGCGGGGGCTGCCGGCGGTTCCCTGCCCGGCTGCTCCGCTGTTTCCATGGCAGCTCCTGGTCTGGCCGCGACGGCAGGCGGCGATTGGCTGCGCCCGCGCAGGGATGCAGGATGCAGGATGCGGGATGCGGGATGCGGCGGCGGCAGCAGCATGGAACGCTTTGGGCACGGGGAGGGGGCAGCGGGAGGGAGCCCCCCCGGCCTGGGCAGGGCTCTGCATGGGCAGGGTGTAACCTGGGGGGGTTGTGCAGGAGCAGGGTGTACCCCAGCGGGGTTGTGCATGGGAGGGTGTACCCCAGGAGGGGTTGTACATGGGCAGGGTGTACCTGGGGGGGGGTGTTCCTGAGCTGGGTGTACCCCAGGAGGGGCTGTGCCTGGGTAGGGTGTACTCCAGTGAGGTTGTGCCTGGGCAGGGTGTACCCC
>NW_020451128.1:228764-230023 GCF_003343035.1 Apteryx rowi
TGGGCAGGGTGTACCCCGGGAGGGGTTGTGCGTGGGCTGGGTGTACCCCAGCGACGTTGTGCCCAGGCTGGGGTCTGCCCGGGTGCAGATGTGCTGCAGCCATGGGCCCCAGCTGCGGCTGCGGCTGCGCCCAGCGCTCGCCCTGAACCGGTCCCGAACCAGCTGGAAGAGCCCCAAAAGGGCCACAGCAGCGGTGGGGCCAGCAGGGCCCCCCGGCCTCCACGGGGCCACGTGGGCTCCTGGGTCCCGGCACGGCATGGCACGCTGCCGCGGCCGAGGGAGGGAGAAACATATAGCTCTGCCTATAGGTGCGCCTGGGCTTATACCTGCACCCATACTGGCACCCTTACCTGTACCTATAGCAGGACCTATAGCTATACCTATACCTGTGTTGGTACCTGTAGCAGTACCTATTCCTGGAGCGGGATGCATAGCTGTACCTAYACCTATAGCAACATATATACCTGTAACAGTATCAGTAGCAGTCCCTATGCCTCTAGCTCTATGACTAGAGCTGTACCCAGAGCGGTACCTGTAGCAGTACCCATACCTATAGCTGTAGCTGTAACTGTAATGGTACCTGTAYGTATACCCATAGCAGTACCTATAGCAGCACCTATAGCTCTACCCCTTGTGGCACCTATAGCGATACCTATAGCTCTACCTGTAGCAGTACCTGTAGCAGTACCTATAGCCCTACCTATAGTGGTACCTATAGCTTCACTTATAGCAGTACCTATAGTGGTACCCATAGCTCTACCTATAGCAGTACCCATAGAGTCACCCATAGCTTCACCTATAGTGGAACCTACAGTGGTACCTATAATGGTTTCTATAGCTCTACCTATAGCGGCACCTATATGTGTACCTATAGCTCTACCCCTAGTGGCACTTATAGTGGCACCTATAACAGCACCTATAGCAGCATCTACATGTGTAGAGCTTAGAGCACTTAGAGCAGCACCTATAGTGGCACCTATATGCGTACCTATAACAGCCCCTATAGCAGCCCCTATATGTGTACCTATGGCCATACCTATAACGGTCCATATAGCGGCACCTGTATTTGTACCTATAGCGGCCCCTATAGCGGTACCTATAGCTCTACCCATAGCCGAGGCGGGGGTGGTGCTGGTCGCGCGCGCTCCGCTGGATACAGCGCTGCCGCTCGGCACCGATTGGCTGCGGCGGGCGCTGCTCCAGCCAATGGGAGAGCGGCGGCGGCGGCAGCGGGGGGGCCGATGGCGGCGGCCGGGGGG
>NW_020451128.1:236881-237961 GCF_003343035.1 Apteryx rowi
GCTGACGCTGTAGGGTTTTCCGGGATGAGGATTTCAGGGGTGACCTCATTGTGGGTTTGGGGGTGACATCACAGCCCCCGCGGGCGCTGCTGTCCTGTCCCCCCCCCCCATGCACTGGGGGGCACCGGCTGTGCCGGTGTGGATGCGCTGCTGGGGGCTGCTGCAGCACCCCCAGGCCTGGCACAGCTCATCACATGGGGCAATGCCCTGCGCACCGAGGGGTGGAGGGGGCACGGCCGTCCCTGCCCCCCCCCCAGCCCCACATGGTGGTGGGGAGCTGCTGAATGGGTCCTGCTGTCACTGGGCAAACTGGCCACGGCCCCCCTGCGCTGCCTGTGCAGCGAGTTTGCTGGGCCTCAGCCCCCGCGGGGCCACAGGCTGGCGAGCGCTGGCTCCTGGCTGTGTGACGGTGGCGGGGGAGGACGACACCGCCTCCAGCTCGGGGCAGGAATTTCCCTCCTGGCCCCATGGTGGGAAATCCCCAGCCCAGGATGCGGGACCTCCCGGGTGGCTCTGCAGCATCTCCGGGACCATCCTGGCCCCGTCCAGGGGCCGAGTGCCGGCCCCAGCACAGCTGGAGCCAGGTCCTGCGTCCCCCAGGGGCTGCGGGGCAGGGGGGGACCAGCCCCGGGAGCCGCCGTGGGTCAGGGCCGGGGAGGCCCCCGCGTCAGGGGCCCCTTTCGGGGAGGCCCCGGGGAGCAGCGCTCCAAGAGGGACCGATTCTGGGACCTGGATTTGGGAGGCCGCTGGGCACGGGTGTCCAGGAGGGACCCGGTTTGGGGAGGCCCTGGGGCACACAGCCCTGCAAAGGACCCGCTCTGGGGACCTGGTTTGGGAGGCCGCGGGGGACACGGTGCGGGGAAGGACCTGGGTGCGGGGACCYGGTTCGGGGCAGCCCCACGGTGCAGGGGTCCAAGAGGGACCTGTGTGGAGGACCTGGTTCGGGGGGAACCAGGGCGCGGGGAGGCCCCGGGGCTGGGGCTGGGGTTGGGAAAGGGACCTGCCCCAGGGACCTGCTTTGGGGACGGACGCAGTGGGGGCCGTAGCCGGGGCGGCCCCGGTTGGGGGTCCCGGTTGTGG
>NW_020451128.1:240107-258028 GCF_003343035.1 Apteryx rowi
GGGCGCGAGGCTCATCCTCGTCCCCACCCCTATCCCTGTCCCCATCTCCATCCTCATCCTCGTCCCTATCCCTGTCCCTATCTCCATCATCCTCCTCATCCCCATCCTTATCCCTGTCCCCATCCCTATGCCTGTTCCCATCCCCAACCTCATCCTCGTCCCCACCACGGGCGCTGAGCCCGGCCAGGACAGTGGCCAGCACCGGCCTCGCGCCCCTGGCGCGGAGGCTCCTGCGCCGTCCCGGCTGCCCCAAGCCGCCCTCATGCTCGAGTAAACACCGCCGCGGCCGCCGCCGCCGCCTTGCCRTCCGCGCTGCGTGCCGGCAGCCTCCCGCCTCCGCCGGGGCCCCACGCGCTCGCGGCCGGCAGGAAGGCGGCTGGCGGGCAGCGCGCAGGGTGGCGGGGCGCGCGCCCGTGCCGGCAAGCCGGGGCATGTCCCACCTGCCGGCGGCCCCGGTGCCGGGAGCGCGGCGCGGGCCGGGCGCCCCCGCCGTCCCCCCCGGCCGTGGCGGCGGGAATTGTTCTGGGCTTTCCTGTTGACGAGCCCTGGTGCCTGGCTTTGCCGGGCTTTGCATCCTGTCCCAGCCGGCCCCGCGCCAGCGCGGGCTGCGCAGCCGGCCGAGCCAGGGCCGCCGGGCATCCGTGCCCCCCGCCCCTCCAGCGCCCCGGCTGGCTCTGACCTCGCCGCTCCCGCTCCGCAGGAGAGTTTCAGCCCACGGAGGACGACGGGCTGGAGGGGGAGGAGCTGCCCGCGGAGCCGACCCGCGAGGCGGCCGTGCCCAACGGCCACGTGCCCGGGGAGCCCCCGAGCCTGGAGCAGGAGCTGGGAGCCCGCCTGCGCAGCCTGGGCGACGCCTTCCAGCGGGCGCTCGAGCAGCAGGTGAGCTGGGGCCGGCAGGGGCTCGGGGGGACGCTGGGGCAGAGCGGCTCTGCGGGAAACCCATGACTCCCAGACCTCTTCCTCCGTCTCCTTCCTTCCCCACCCCAAAAAGTCCTGGTTTCTGCCCCCAGCCACCTCCCCGCTGCCGGTCAGGGCGGGAACCCGGGAGTCCTGGYGCTGCCTGCAGCTGCCCTCGTGTGCCCTGGCCTTGGCCGTGGGGCCTGGGCGTCCCGTGACCCCCCGGACTCTCCGCGCCACCTCCGGGCACGCGGCCGGTCTGCAGCGGCGGCTCCCTCCCCCTGCGGAGCAGCCGGCTTGTTTGCGCGGGGAGGGAGCGGGGCCGYGGAGCCCCGGGCGGGCGGGCGCGAGCCAGCCAGCCGCTGACTCACAGCCTATAAATAGCACCGTGTATATAAGGCTGGGAGCGAGCACGAGCGCTCAGTGCGAGGGCGGGCGGCAGGGAGCTGGGGTGGGACCAGCCCTGCGCCTTCCAGTGCCCTGCAGCCGGGGCCGCCCCTGAAAATCGCAGCACCGCCTCGCTGGAGCCCGCCGCTAACCTCAGCGGTCGGAGCGGGCGGCAGCCGGGACGCCCGGTTCCCCTCCCCGYGCCGGTCTCCTCTCCGGCGGTGCCGCAGCGCTGACCCGCCCTGCTCTGTCCCGGCAGCACCAGGAGCACCGGCGCCGCGGTGCCTTCTGGGGTCACGTCTACCACTTCGTGTCGCAGCTGCTGGGGGCCCTCTACAACCTGCAGGGAGACGCGCTGCCCGCACGGGAGCCGAACTAAGCTGCGCGCCGGGCTGCCGCAGGACGCGTGCCTACCGGGGTCAACCCACCCTCTACAGACTGGAGCAAAAATGTAGCGCGGCCAGAGGCCCCCCTCCGTGAACCAAAACTGCCTGGTGCTGTGACTCCTGCAGGGCCTCGTTTGTGCTGCATCCCCCCTCCCCGTGCTGGGCACTTTCTATTTATTTATTTATTGTTCTGCTGTGGAAGGCGGGTTGGGAGCCCCAGGCGGGGGGACGCACGAGGCGGCCGCGAGCAGGTGCAGGCTGCGGTGCTGGGGGCTGCGAGCGCGATTCCTGCGATCGCAGTTGCTGCTGCCTGGTGCTGCCCCACGTGGCTCCTGTCCGGGATTCCCCTTCCCCGGCCCTGGGGGGGGGCGCTGCTCCTGGACGCAGCAGCAGCTCGGGAGCGCGGGGGGTGGCTGTAGCACTTTGTACATACTGTATGTTGGATCTGTACATAGATGGGGAGGTGTGGGGAACTGTACATTATATATACTGGGTGGCACTGTGTACATAGGGGAAGGAGGGGAGACTGTACATTTGGGAACACACCTGCTGTACATGATCAGTTACTTTTTTTGTACGTTTCTTTTCAATAAAATGAATTTAAGCAGATGGTAGTCCTCTGTTGCCCTGGGGGGGGGGTGGGGTGGAAGACGCTTGGGCTGCCACAGCAGCGGGGCAGTGATATCAAGAACCGAAAGCCACAGGGCTCTCCACTGCAGCACTAAGGATACTCCCAGCACCCAACGCACAGGGCCAGGGCCACAGCAGCAGCTTCGCTTCCCCCTGCGATCTGGGGCAGGGTGTTCTGCCCCCACGGAGGCAGTTTCTCCCTACCCCAGTCCCTGGTGGAGGGGGCAGCCCTGGTACGGTCCTCTCCCTGGAGGAAGCCAAGTCTCAAACTTGGCCATTCTCCTTGGGCCTGAAGTCAAGCCTGGGCTCCAGGCCCCTCCCTGCTAAGTGGTACTTAGCAGGGCTATTTTAACACTAATTACTTCCCAAAGCTATAGATAGGAGCAGTAGGCTGGCGCCCTCTGCATCTCCCCACATGTCCCTGGGGCTTCCCCACTGGGTGCTCTGGTGATGCCCACAGCCAGGAAAGACCAGCAGTGTCATGCTTTGAAGAGGGAAGCAGCGCTGTGCTGCCCAGGAGACAAGCGGTTAGGGCCCCAGTCCTGCAAACGGGGAACTGCAATCCCCAAGGATTCCTTGCCTGTTTGCACCTTTCCACCAGGCCAGGGCTTGGGTTGGCTCAGCCTTTGCTGGATAAACCAGGCTGGGCTCAGACTTTTTCCTACCTGTGTGCAAGTGGCAGCCAGCTCAGAGAGCAATGGGTCACCCCTAGCCCCATAGCCTGGAATAAACCACCTTGGAAATAAGATTTTATTAAACAACTCAAAAACCATACAGAACAAGTCAGATGACCGCCATGCCCCTCTCCCCCCAGATCTGGCCTAAGGAAACTCTTAGCACAGCTCTGGGAGGGAGTCACTGTCCTGTCCCCTTCAGGGCTCTCCCTGCAGCAGGRTGCACACGGCCTGGTTCGGGGATAAAACCAGCAGCGAAGACTGGGAAGTGCCCGAGCCTGATGCTGACCTGGACTGTGGGGCTCCCAGGGCACCAGATAGGGGCAACCCTGGGCTCACTTGGGGCCCAGGCACTCAACAATCCCATTCCCTTTGATGCCATCGAAGAAGAAGAAGTTGTTGTGGGGTGGGTCCCGCTGGGACAGGGCCTGGGGGAAGAAGGAGAGTTGGTTACTAGAGCAATCGGACCCGTCCATGAAAAAAACCTGGCCCAGCACCACAGCCAGGCCTGCAGGTCCCTCACACTTCATTTGCCAGGTGGCACCGAAGCCCAAGTCCCCCCACGCACTGCTGCTTGCCGATACAAGGCAAGGGTCACAAGGTATTTCAGAGAAACTTCAGGTACCCCAGGGTACACCAGGGTCCAGGAGTCAGGCCTGTGCTGGTTGAGGGAGGGAAGCACCGTTCCCTGCCAGGAGAAGGGTGCGGCTGTGCTGGAGAGACATTAAGAGCCTGCCGGCCAACGAAGGCTTTTATCAGCCCGGAGCAGAGGGCCTGGGATTCTGGAGACAGAGCCCGGCTCCCCACCCTCCCCAGCAGGCGCATCCCCATGCCCACATCACCGCAAAACAGGCACCTGCTGCTGCGCGGGGCACAGAGAAAGCAGGACCGCTGGCCCCTGGCAGCGGCACAGGAAGCCGAGCCTGCGCTCTCAGCACACCTCAAGCCACTTCAAAGCAGGCAGCCGAGGATGCTGGGCCCGGAGGGCAGGAGAAAGCGGTGCAAGGTGAGGGCAAAGGACATTGTGCTTCCAACAAAGTGGCGCTGGACAGGGATTCCAGACACGCCCAGCGATGGGAATCCACRGGGCTGCGCAAGCCTCGCCATCAGAAACGGGACCCTGGCCCGCAGCTGTGCCAGGCAGTGGGGAGGGAGCCAAGGCCRGGACCGCAGAGCCTCCGCCCAACACCTCCGCTGGCAAGGCTGCGAGGCAGGTGCTTCCCAGGAAACGGGCCTGTGGGGAGCAACGGACCAGAAGGAAGAGCGCGTGCTGACCTGAGCCTTCCCCAGGTGCCGTGGCTGGCCGGCCCCACCACCCCACTGCAGCCCCGGAAGGACTGGGGAGTGCAGACCCCCACCCCGGRCAGCCTCCTCCAACCTGACAGGCATCGCCTCCCCGGAAAGTCGCTACCTTGACAACCTCCTGCCCCAGGACTCCTCCGACCACTGCACACACGGGAGCCATTTCAGAGAAGCAATAGCTGGAAGGAATAAAGGCAGAGTCAACAACCAGAATCCGGATGCCAAGGCCATCCCGATTTCCCAGAGAGGAGGAAACACCAGCCACAAACAGGACTTCTAGCTCCTCGCAAAGCGGGGCAAGAACCAGGAGAAGCTTCTCAGTCTAACTGAGCAAGTCCCAGAGATTGAGGTTTCTCAGCAAGAAGGCCAGAATGCAAGAGGGGCCCCGGGACTCAGATCTCTGCCCCAAGTCCAGCCCCTGGGGCTGGTGCTACAACCATCACTCTTCTACCGGGCCAGGCAGAGACTGGGGGAGCAGCGGGGCCCTCGGGCAGAGGCTGGCAGAGCAGGTGCACCTTGCTGCAAGGTGCTAGTGAGAAGATACAGAGTGCGGGACTCTGGGGGTGATGGGGACAGCGAGGGGCTGGGAAGCCAGCTGGAGCGAGCCAGGCACCCTGCTGAGCTGGACTTGGGGAGGGACACACCAAGGCCGCTTCCGCCCCAAGCTCTCATTAGACACACACGCATCCCATCCCAGCCCCCTGCATGCTTCGTGCGACCCTGCTAAAAATAGCACCCTTGAAATGTCTGCCGTGTGCCCGGGGCACATTCTCGCCATTCCTGATGGCACACAGCGGCCCGCGGGGTCGACAGGCAACTCCCAGACGTAGGGGCAGCCGGGCGGCGTGTGGCAACATGCAGGCGGGGACCGGGAGTTCCCAGCCACGGTGAATGCGTGTGGGCGAGATGGACCSTCCCAGGCCCTGCACCAAGGAGCACAGAGTCACCAGAGCCTGCTGACACCACTTCCCAGTGCCACAGTGAGGACACGGAGCTCCCTGCCCCAGGGCTGCTGCAACAGCCACGAGAGGGGCAGCTAGGACAGGGCTTTCCCTACTCCAGGGTACACTGCATTGTGGTCCCACGACCCCATGGAGCCGCCTGGGACTGGTCCCAGCCCATACGTAGCTGCGCAGGGTCCCGCAGTCAGTCTGTCGGAACAGGCTGGTGTCTGGCCCTCATTCAAGCCAGTCTGACAGGAGTAGCAGGGACAGCGTCACGCACTGTCTGCTTTTGGCCCACAGGACGGCACCAAGGCCTTGGGAAAGGAGGTGGACCTCCTCCAACAAGCCATTAATCCCTGCTGGGGTGTGACGCCCTGGCCTGCACAGTGAGGTGGAACCGGCAGCGCGCAAGATGACCCAGAGCAAAGGCAAGGACGTGCAGCCCTCACACGCAGGCAGCACAGCCAGACAGCTCAGGTCACCGGCAATGCTGAACCTTGGTGCTCAGCAGGATTCGCAGTGAGCGGGGGAGGATCAGCGCACGGTGCCAGCCCAGGGGCTCGAGAGGCGAGCATCCTGCACACCCGCCCTGGGAGAGGAGCCGTGCCTCCCACACAGCGGGAGAACGCTGAAGTCTGCCTCACAAGGAGGGCAAACTTTCTCTTCCTTCCGACTCCCCGAGGGCCCCTGCCAGGAGAAGCTGCACCATCAGGACTTTCCTATGAGGACATCAGTCCAGTGAGGCCCAGGCATGAGAAAGCCCAGCTCCTTTTGAGGGTCACATCCTTAAGAGTAGACTGCCGTCCTCCCACGGGATGCTTAGTGCTCTCTTCTGAAAGGCTCGTGGTGAACCAGGGATCAGACAAGGAACTGAAAACTGCCTGAGCTCCTACACCATTGAGCACAGCTCCTGGCAAGCCACTCAGAAGGAACAATCCCAACCACCCTCAGCGTTAGTGGCTGGTGATGTGCCAGGGACACGATCATCTGCCACCAGCCACACTAGGCTGGGCTGTCCTCATCCCACACTGCTACGTTCAACACACCTGATGAAATCATCTGGCAGAAGGTCCATACTGACGCCCAGWGAGTCCAGCACGTCACTGCGGATCTGGAGCAGCAGCTTGGAGTCCTCAGCGTAGCTTTGGGGCAAAGGATCTCGGCCTTTATCTGTCCGGAATTTCAGCAGCACTGGGAGAGGGAGACACTGTCACAGCTCTGACCCACATGAGCACAGTTGGCCACCCTAAGGAAAAGCACCCATCCCAATTTCTCTGATTGGGCTTCCAGCCAGTGACTCTACTGGACTGCTGTCACCATCCCAAGCCCTGCTCCCCTTGGGGTACAGGATTCCCTGGGAAACAAAGTCTCCAGTCATGGTCATGCCAAGCAATTCCTCGTACCACAGCAATCCAGGGCGGCTCTGATCAGGTCAGACGGGGAATGCTGCTGACACGCTGGCCTGCCTGATAACTGCGATAACGGCCTCACCCCGCAGACAGGAAAAGCCCTGGGTTTGCACATTTCTGCGGAGCAGCAGGTAATGAAGCTGAAGAGACAGGCTAGGCCCCAAGATACATCTTCCAAGCCCCAGCAGATCTAGGGGGAGAGTGGTGTTTATCTGGGCCCTGTGCCCACTGCTGGCTCCACGCATCCGGGTGAGGAGCAGGGAGGCTGGCACTCTGCAGATGCCTGCCTGACCACATCTGAGGGGATGCGAGGGGGCTGCTGGGAGAGCTGCCAAGAAGCCCAGCGTGCTTGCCGTGAGCTAGGGAAAAGCAAACAGGAGCAGCAACTTCATGTCTTTCTTTTAGGAGCATCAGCACTTCTCAGTTGGCTGCAGGTCAAAAGCAGAGGACACCTCCTACACAGAGCCGGCACCTTGGGAGAATGGCAGGGACCACGGAGATGGCTGAAAGCCCAGTTAAAGGGACTTCGACTAAAAAAATAAAAGTCAGGCAGCTGATCAGCCTCCACAGCAGAGCCAGAGGGCAACTTCGGAGTCTACTGCCCCATTTTGGGCTGTCATGCTGAAACAGCTGTCCAAGCCGCAGAACAGCACACTGGCTCTCCCCAAAGGGTGCAGTACAGTCGCACATTCACTTGCCCATGCTCTGAGCTGGAAGCTACCTTAATGCAGCGTTCTGCCCACCTAACAGAGAAAACTCACGTAGCCAGCATGAGCCCATGAAGTGCGCTCCAAACCTTCCCCATGTGGGGAGGCGACAGGCTCCGAAACACTCGGGATAGCTCACCGAGGCCTGACTTTCCACAGACATCTTGGCAGGAGACACCCGCAACCCAAACAGAGCCCAGCAAGCCAGCAGAAGGGCCAAGAGCTTACAGCAAGAAAGGGAGATGAGTCTGAGCCCTGAAGGGCACAGCCCCGGTTCCCCCCACGCAGTGCTGCTGTTAACCCACCTCTCCTTGTCTGCCCATGCGAGGGACTCGCCATGTCCCCCCGCTCAGGGGAAAGCAGGGCTACTACTAACCTGGGAGCCAGCACCAAACCTCACCGGAAAACCCTGCTTCACCAAGGCTGCAGCCTGTTCGGGCCCTGCCACCGGAGCGGGGGGTGCTGGAGGGAGAGGGCAACAAGCAAACCGCATGATGGGGCTGAGCTGTGCCCTTGGGGCTGGTGGGGCACTTCCGTTCCAGGGAGAAGGCTGTTTCCAGTCGCCCAGGTATTTTTAGCTCACTGCAGTTATGGTAAACTTGCAATAACCTCAAAGCCAACAAATCAAAGCTAGCTCTTGCCACAGGAAGCATCTCGTGCTCACTTGCTGAACGGAGCTTGGCACTTCCCAGGCAGATTTAGCACTGATGGGGAGTGTCCACCTGGTCTTGCAACTAGCTGACATCAGACAAAGATGACAGCATGAAAAGGTCCCGATCCTGGCAGAGAGAGGCAGTCCTGCCAAATGCACAGATCTGCGTAGAATCCACAGCTTTGTGAGGGGGAACAGAGCTCTTTGCATCCCAGGATGAGGAAAGGAGACACAGGGAACAGACGAGCCTCCTCAAGGCAGCAGGAACCACACACACACTAGTGAATGGGTCACTGCTTACCTTGGAGCAGGAAGTAATCCGGAGTGGTGCGTTTCAGCGCTGCCTTTGCCTTCTCACTGCTCCAGTCAACAGCCAGGGCCTCCTTAAGCTGGCAGAAAACCACCCGCTGCAATGGGAGAGAGAGTGTATCTGTGGGGGGGGGCTAACAGAGAGGAGCCCTCTCAACCTCTGCCAAAAGCCCAGAGCAAAGCCCTGGGCAGCTTTCCAGTCCGTGTGTCCTCCCCTGTCAAGGCAACCCTGCACAGTGGGGCCAGACTGGACCCAAATTGCTCAGGCTACTCCTATTTCCACAGCCCTCATAAATCTCACAAGAATGTGTCTCTTCTGGCACAGCCTGGTCTGCCCAGGGGTCCCCTCTAGCACCCACCAGCTGCTATTCTTCAGCTTGCTCCTACAGGCCTGCTTCTGCTTCCCACCCCTGCCCGCGACTCCCCGTCTGCTCAGCACGGGACCTGCCCCACACGTCAGTGCCTACCCCGGCAGCCCCCTCTCCCCGCGCTCGCGGATTCAGCGTTGCAGACCCCATGGGACGCGCTGTCTGGTGCAGGGGGCTGCTGCTGCACCAGGCCAGGAAACCATGTGGTGGGGCTGTTGAGTGGCAGAAACGGTTTCAGCGCTCCATTTGGTGGTGCCACAGCCCAGGCTTGACAGCACAAGGGTCCCTTTGAGATGAGGTCAGTAAATTAAATGCTGGTGAGCAGCAATGCAAGGGCTGAGAACAAAGGCTGCATTCTTCTCCCCTTTGTCAGCACGAGGGCATGACATGCTGCTGCTTGTTTGTGTTGGCCTGTCAGTGTCTGGCCAGTGGGGCAGGCCAGCTCTCGCATGCGTCCCCTGTTCAACTCGGCAACYGGACGGCAGGCCGGCAGAGCAAGGCTATGCCTCGTGCCCCATATGGGGACGAGCACAGGAGCCAGGTCACGAGCTGGTCTGCAGCAGTGAGAGCACATGCCTGCCCACGGGAAGATAATCAGCTTTTTCATGTAGCTTCTGCCAGAGGGCAGGAGGGAGACAGAAGGAGACCAAGACTACTCAACTCTCTGTGCATTTGCACAGCACACTGTCCTCTGCATCCATCCATCGCACAAAGCCCTAGAACCACATCTCTGCAAAGCTTCTGGGTTGCCCAACAGGAGAATGTTTCAGTGACTCATTCTCCTAATTAAAACATTTTAAGGTAATGATAACCAGTCCTCAGAGTCTTAGCCAGCCTTTAGCTTAGCCCAGGATGGAGTTTACAAAGCACTCTGTTGGCCTAACGCCAGAGTCTTTAGAAACACCAACTCCAGTCCTCAGAGGCACTAAACAAACAAAGAGGGGAGAACCTAAACTAAGGTTTGAAACTCTCACTGACACAAACTCTGCCCTGCTTGGAGGACCTGCTCTTGGAAGTCACTGATCAGACCACGAACAGACCAGAGAAAGGCCTAGCAGAGCCCACTCTGCAACCCAGAGCCCAGGCCCCTTCTTGGCACGCAGCATTTACCCCAGTTGTTGCGTTCCACCTCACTGCTCCATCACTTCGACCTACACACATCCCTAACTCAATCAGCAGGAATTTGTGGACCTTGTCTCCCAGCAGGGATCTATCAGATCGTCCTCATATTCCAAATGCCAGACCGTTACAGCACACCACAGCTCAAAGTCACTCAGGAGGTGCAGGAAGTGGCAATGCTCCATGAGACTTTTAGTTCCATACTGCACAGAGCTTGTTCAAGGCACTGGCATCTCAGAAACTATCTGCAGGAATTCGCTGTATCTTAAACCTGAGCCCGTAATGCTCGGAATCGCAACCCCAATTGTGGGAGGGCGACAGCTGGCTTGAACGGCATCTAGGGAATATTCCCATACCTTCCAATCCAGCCCAGCGTGGGGGGAAGCTGCACTGAACACCCCGTAACTGACGGGCAGGAGAAAGGGACACAAAAGGCCGTTAATCTGCTGGCTCAGTTTGCATTCTCCTCATAGCCAGATAAAGTAGAGGGGATTTCCACTCCGGGGCCAGCGTGCACTTACTGCCCCGTTAAACTTCCAGCTGCGAGACCAAAACAATGCCCAGGCCGGAGGCATTTGAATGTGAAAGGCTTTGCTTTGGAGCAGATTCCCCTGAAGACATGGAAACCCTTCACACCCAGGCCACAAGTCACACTTACAAGGGAGCTCAGCTATCAGTTGACAGCAGCAACAATGCAGCTTTTATGGCCTCTCCATTTGGGTGCAAAGACCTTGCTGACACACAAAAGCTGGAGCCCCTAGTTGAGGCTGTTCCGACTCCCCTTCCCCCACAAAGGCAGTTACACCAGTATAAAGGTGCTTTATACCAGTACAGCCACAACCATACAGGAAAGAAAACAGCCTTTACTGAGGTGAGAGCACTCAAACCAACAGCGGGGCCCTCAGTGTTCATAAGCATCCACATTCAACGTAGCTCCAGAGTCCCGAGATGCTGCTGAGTAAGCTGAACCCCACATGCACACGCAATAACTGTATCTGCATAAAAATCTCACAGTAGCTAAAACTGCTCCCTCCCCCCCCCCGAACTCCAAGATAATCCCAAAAGATGAGCACCAGGCCTCCACAAAGCACCATGAATTTATCACTTGCCAACAAGGACTAAACAGCAATGCAGTGTAAAGATCCCACTCACAACACACTTGAAACCCACCTGGAGTGTCTGAAAAGCCTCCAGCTCTCCATCCTATCCATCACGATGAGGCTGAAAATATCCTATTCTGCGGCTGAACTACCAGAATAACCCTTCAGTTCTCCCCAGGCCAAACCTGCRTGCCCCAAAGTCTTCTCTCCACTTCCTAAACCATCTCCTTGCTTTTGCCTCAGGGGACACAAGATACAGGCATGTGACACACCACTCTAGCATATGGCTATCTGCAGGCATAAAGCTTCCTTGTGCCTTGGGCCTCACAGCTCTCTACAGGGACTGTTCTGTGTACCTTTTTCACCATGGTTGTCTCTGATGAATCAAGCTTGGCTTTCTTGGTGTCCGGCCCATCTTCTACTCCTGGGCTGACTTTGGTGACCTTGGTTTTCTCTCTACAGAAAGGGGAGGAAAAATTTATCAGAGCTGCTCTCGGGCAGGGAGRAGGCTGAGATCTGTACTCATTCTGTTGCTCAGCTGCAAAGGGCAGGTTTAGCAGATGCTTAGTGTCTTTCAGTGGAGTCTGCAAGATTTAATGCCTGCAGAGCCCAGAAGCAGGCAGCTTCCCCAAAGGGGCAAAGGCTACTGCAGACACAACGCAAGCCCAGCAGAGAAGTTTTGTGCAAACAGACCAGCTCACAGCAGGAATGGTGTGACAACCCAGACACCCGTAGCTCCAGCCACACCTTTTCCAGTGCACGGCACTGGCTATGCCACACACACTGATGCCCATCACAGACCTCCTATGACCCTTCTGCACACCCAGTTCTCCTCTTACCACCTGCCCAGTCTAGGCCACGAAACCCGGACTTACTCCACAAACTCGTGCTCCCCCAAGTTGGCAAACATATAGCCATGGTAACCAAAGACGTCGCCAGTGAAGAACTTGATGCTGTTCTTGTGGCAAATCTGGTCAATCTTCACCATAACATCCCGGGAGCAGCACGTTAGGCAGACCTGCAGGCACAGAGTCATTCTTCTTAGCACAAGTTGAATGTTTACCAACCTGCACCCCCTCCCTCCTTAGGTGAGCCACTGTGGGATTACTATTCCACGCTGGGGTGTGAAATCTTCCCTCCCTTCCTGGACAGTTGGGAAGGTTTCAGGTAGAATTGTCATTTCATTCACAGTGGGACACTGAACAGTGCTCAGAGCAATTATCAATTTTCCTTCCTGTCACACTAAATTCTGATGAAAACACTGGGTAATTCCAGGAGCCTCCTCTCCAGGGATAATTAGGAGGTTAGGGGTAGCAGAATCAAGTTTCTGGACAAAGCAGGATGGTTCCTGAAGGCAAGAATTTGGCAACAAAGCTAAATGCAGATATTTTCCATTTAATTGAAATTCAGGGCCTGTCCCATCTGGGAACCGAGCAGGGTACATACCCTCAAACAGTTCCCTACAGGGACACACTATTACAAAATAGTCAGAGCGCTTTATGTCCCACTTAACAGCTATGTTTGCTGCAAGCACAATCCCTTACATGCTCCCCCCCATCTGCCAGCGTCAGGGCTGACACCTTGAAGTCAACCAGAGAAGACAGGAACAGGCAGTTAATTCACATGAGCTGTGAGACCTGGATGTGCTCCTTGTTCTCCCAAGACAGTCCGCTTTCTTCCCTTCAAAGCTGCTGCCTGATTTTCACAATCCAACATGAGCACAGAGAGCAGAATTGGGAAAACATGCACACTGCAGTTACTAGAACTACTATCACATCACACCCAGAAAGCTGTCAGCAGGCAGCCACTGTCTGATGCAACCTACAGAGACCAGAAGGGGAACAGATGCCATTTATGAACAGTCAGCCAGAGCAACCTGTAACTGCAGCATTACAACTTGTGCTGTGAAGCAGCTGAACATGCACACACTAAACAAGCCATTCCACAGAAGCTCAACTACATAAGGCTCAAGGATACACAGCCCAATATTTTATCCTCAAAACTTGGAGCTAATCTAACCACTCTTGTCCAGAACAAAAAGAGCAATTAGCGCGGTATTGTCCCTTTAATTAAGACCTGTATTGTTGTGACTGCTCTGGAATTTTTTCCTATTCCCTCACCATTTAGTCTCTGCTCTCCCAACAACGTTGCACCAGCTCAAAGCCTTTTTCCTGAGTCCAACATATCAATACAAACCACCATGGAGAAATATTTTCAGATGTAAATGTGCCTTGGTGACTCAGCGTGCAACTGAATTGTAGCCAGTTTTAAACCGACAGAGGAGCATTTATACAAGCATTTGTACCACCTCAGTCAAATCAGTTCAAGACAACGCAAGTCCAACCAATGCAACTTAACTACAGGTAAGTCAACAAATACTAAGTCCCTCTTCCTCCAATCTTTCTTTCCCCCATGGCACTTACTGCATCGAACTGGGTGAAGAACTCTTCTGGCTTGTTCTCTACGCTCTCAGGGTCAGCCTTCACGTCCACCATGGGATTGAGATTCTGCGCCCGCTCCAAAGATGCTTCAGCTCTATTGCGGCCCAAGGAACCCACAGGGATCAGGAACTGAGCTCTAGTGTCCTCTTGAGAAACCTGAAATAGGAGAAAACAGAGAGAGACAAGTCTTCCCTGTGCTATTAACCATTCCCAGAATCACACAGGGCAGCAACACCCACAGGAGAACTACAGTAGATACATCGTAAACAGGAACTCACACATCCGAAAGGGGACAGCTAACCAGTGCTATCCTCACAGCAGGAGTATTGAAAGGCTCAGAGAAAAGTCGAGAGTCTCCTTAGGAGGAAGGATCCAGGGACAGGACCACTGCCCTGGGAAGGAAGGGCAGGTTTGAGGTTTTTAAGATGGTACCATTCCAGCAGATACTATTGCAGAGTGACTGCTTGGGTCCCTCCTTTCGCGTTCTCCCTTCACAATCCTTCGATTGCACCAAGTACCCATCTCTGCTTCAAGAACAACAGAGATCTCCATGCCCCCTTTTCGAAGGAACAGGGGGGACAGACAGCAGGCAGCACCCCCACATTTTTGCACTCCTTCCTCCCAGGACGATTCTCAGAGCTTGCAGATCACTTCGCCTGCTCCCGAGCTCAGAGCTCCCTCTTGTGCCTGAGGAGGCGCCAAGCTACCGCAGCGGGCAGCACGTCTGCAGCAGTCCCGCACCGCGACCTAGTGGCTGCGCTCGCAGAAGATGTGAGCGGCCGCAACTGAGGCTCCTGCGCAACCCCCCTGCTCTGTCTGGCCCTGGAGCAGCCAGTACTGCCACAAGCTCGTACCAGAAACACTGCGCATACAAAATCCCTCAAATATTCATCCCTCAAACCCTGCTGAAGGCTCCCTGAGCACCTTACACATCCTTGCCTGTGCCTCTTCCAAACGCAGAGAAGGGTTTCGTATGCTGTGCGGCACCTATGAATTTCAGTCATGCCTGGGCCTCCCATCTCCTGCGACAGCAGTGCGAGCTGCAGGGCACAAGGCTCCAGACCACGAATGGAAACCTGCTGCATGACTGACACAGACAGACTGAACAACCACAGGCTATTTAGAGGCCCCGGTTCCATGCAATTTGAGGCAAGAACGGAGCCCTAGTTGCTTTTCACACACTGTTACACTCTGTTAAACACCTGCAAAGCCCTAGATAAACACAGAAAGGGGCTGTTCAGACAAAGATAGAGGGGAGAGGCCTGGGTGGAGACCTGCTAGAGAAAGGCCACACACCCCGAGAATTAAGTGTGAGACTATGAGAGCAGGCTCCTCAGATCAGGGTACACAGCCACATGTGTGCAGGCAAGGACATCCAAAAGATAGCAGGGGAGGAACTGGGGAGCTGCGGTTCAGCCCTCAGCTTGACAGAGGGCAGATGAGCGCAGTCTGCTTACGTCTCTCTCAAATTTAGCTCCATGGCTGTCACAAGGAGACACACTAATGACTGAAAGTGCACGGGTATGGGATTTCTCTCTACAGACACTACATGCCCCCCTCCCCAGAAGGCACACCCCCCCCCACCCCGCAACAAAACACCTACTCCAGGAAGCAGTGAAGGAGTCCTCAAGCGCAGACACCCTATGCCCTCCGCACACCTACCAGTCCCCAGCAGGCTTTGGGAGCTTTGCTAATCACCCCCTCACCCCATGCCGACCAGCACTGCAGCCACAAGGAAGAGAGAAGCTGGAAGCTCCCACCTGCTGATGGTCCAGCATGGTCAGGCCTTTGACCCCTGCCAGGATGAGATTCTTTGCCACTTCTGCTCCAAGGCCTTTCATCCCCACCAGCAACACCCGGGAAGCTCGTAACCTGCAGCGAAAACACTTGGTCAGCGTTAACGGCTTCACTGGAGTCACCATGTTCCCGGGGGAAGGGGAAATCAACCACAGCACAAAACACAACGGGGCAATAAATACGTATCAATGACCAAAGAGGAAAGCTGKGCTAGCAAAGTAGCATCCCCGCCACCGGAGATGGAACTACAGCCTCTGAAATCACCATCACCTCCCAGCTGGGAAAACGTAACTAAGGAGGCAGATGTGAACGCTGGGCATTCACAGAAGCCCTGAACTGTGCGGAAAGTCAAGCTACAGCCCGATTCACTTGGCCCAGGCAGAACGGGAGAAGCTCAGGATCATTACAGGAGAGCCAAACAGGTCTGGTAGGACCTGAAAATTTCACAGCAGCATCAGGGAGAAGAGCAGAGGCAAATTTAACTGTGATACCTGATATGGAAGAAAAGAAAGAGAGATAGGAGCTGTTGGGAGTCAGCAATTTAAATAATTTGCAGAAAAGAGACTATTTGCAGTGAAAGAGGGGCTAAAATCAGTATTTACTGATAAAGCCTTGTACCGCTTTTCAGGGAACAAGGGGTGGACTCACAGGTTCATTACAACACCACAGTCTGAAGTTCCTAATAGCAAATTTGAATAGTCCAGCTGAGGTTTGGACCTCAGCCTCACTCACTGAAGGTGCACTGGGTTACAAGGCAACTGATTTGAATATATATATATATATATATATAATTAATGGAATAATATAATTAATGGAAATTATTTCTTTGCAAATATTTATTATGAGACCAAGTTATGTATGCAATTTCTAAGTTTTCAGAATACCTGAATGCTGTACTTCCCTTGCTTTTTAAATCAATTTAAATATTTTTTTATTAGAATTCTTTTGATTGACTAGGCTGTATTGTTTTTCTAACAAAATCAAGTTTATTCAGACTGCCTTAATAAGTAATCATCCAGACTGTCAGACAGAGTGGCTCTATCACGTAGGCCAGTTAAGCCAGGAGGTCACTGATGGGTGCTTTCTGGCCTCATGGTCTATTTCCATGCTTGTTTTCACTCTGCATCTAGCAGCACCATTACATTTGTGCCCATATTTCCGGTCTGCTCCATCTTCTCCCAAACACACACTATTGCTACTTTCAAGGTAACATCTAAGAAATTTAAAGCTGGCAGAAACCTGGACAGGCTGCAGAAAAGGACTGCAAAGATAACTTGAAAGCTGAAGAGGCCTTACAGAGAAGATATGGGCTGAACAAGAGGCTCTTTAGCAGAGAAAGAGCCAGAAACCAGCAGGTGGAAGCAGCTGCTTGGCAATCCCAGCTGGGAATGAACCAGAAGACTTTAACAATAGACACTAAGTAGCGGAACAGACTCTCTTGCAGATATGGTCATTATTTTTGTTATCTTCAACCCAAGGAGGCAAAGTTTTCACCAAATGTGCATTATCACCAGGCTCAAGTTTGGGTAAGATTTTCCAACCTGAACTGTGCAGGAGGTTGGAGAGAGCGCAGCCCTGAGGATCTAGGGACACACGAAGGGGTACAGCTTATAGCTCTCACCTGCCTGTTGCTAGTGACTGTATGAGACTGGAGAACCAAGCAGTCCCCCAGGCAGCCGCTAGCCAGGGCTCCCACACCTCTGCCAGCACTGCCCCAGCTGCATGGTGTGTGCACAGGCAGGGCAACTGGCCCAGGAGTTCCAAAGAGGAGGTTTAAAACTTCTCACAGGGTGTAGGCGGCAGCACGAAGATCAACATCTCATGCCGGACCACCGCAGGGTTTCTCCTGCTCCTCTGCCACCATCTCCTTGAGCACCTCTTCCCACTTCACCACCCTGTATCCCACCCCCTGCAACACCAGCCACTGCCCCCCAACCCAGCCGCTTCCTTCCTAGGGCCCTCATTTCCTAACACCCCTCTCCCAGGTACCCCAAGCCTCGGCCCCCATCTCCTGCTGCCCCAACCCCATCTCCTCCTCCTTCGGCTCTCCAGAACCCCGAGACCTCTAGAGACCTTACAAACCGCCACAAGCCCCTATAGACCTCGTGTGCCTACATACCCACCGCCAGCTATACAAACCTTCCTCAAGCCCCTACAAACCTCCTGCAGATCCCCCACAGTAGCTGCGGTCACTGCATAAGCCCCTACAGGCCCCTCACATTCTGTAGGACCCCCCAAACCTATATAGGGCCTCCCTAAGCCCCTACAGGCCCCTACCAAACACTGTAAGGACCACTTAACCCATATAGGTCCCCAGAAGCCACCATACGGGCCCCCCTAAACACTGTAGGGCCCCCCAGACCCCTATAGAGCCCCCACAAACCCATGCAGGGCCCCCCAAACCCCCAGGGGGCCTCCCAAAACACTGTAGAGTCCCCAACCCCCCCCCAAGGCCTCCCAAAATGCTGCAGGGCCACCCAAGCACGTAGAAGGCCTCCAAAACGCTGTAGGCCCCCCTAACTCCTTCAGCGCCCCTCCAGACCAACACAGCCCCCTGCCCCCAAACGCCGTCGGGCCCCCCAGCACCCCCAACCTCGCCCATCCAGGCCCCCTACGGGGCCCGCCCCCCACAGCCCCTCCGTCAGGCCCCTCCAGGGCCCCCCCGGCCCCTACGGCCCCCCGCCGAGCTGACCGCTTCTGGGCCTCAAGCCCCCAGAGCCGGATCTGCCGGTCATACTGCGCCGCCTCCTCCTCGCTGATGCCGCCGGGGCCGCCCTCCTCCTTCTCCACCATCCCGCC
>NW_020451128.1:259558-286466 GCF_003343035.1 Apteryx rowi
GCAGGGCCGGGGGGGCCCAGGCAGGCAGGGCAGGGAGTGGGCAGTGAGGAGGGAGCAGGCCGGGGGCAGCGGACCCCGCCGGGGGGCTGAGGGCCAGGGCAGGGGCCGATGTGGGGAGCCTGGGCCTGGGGCGTAGGGGAGGCTGCGAGGGGATGGGGAGAGAGGTCCCCGCTTGCCGGGCAGGGCCAGGGGAAGGCTTTCTGGGGTCCTTAATGAGGTCTTCGGTGACGTTATTCTCCTGGGCAGCGCTGGCCTCATTAACGTCCCCTTTGTCTTCAGCTGCTTCTTAAAATTTCCTGGCTATGCTGGGGCATTAGAGAGTGCGGCCTGGGCAGAAGGGTGCTGGGGTTGTGATGTGGAGCTTTCTAGGCACTGGCATGGTATGGGATGTGTTGAGTAGCGATACCCTTGTTTGCCCTCCCTCGTCCCCTTTATATAGAAAGACTCACTTCCACAGCTGGAATCTCAAGTGGTCCCATTATGTCAAGGTATTGAAAAGTTTAAAATCCCCCAGGAAACCCTCTTTCCTCTTTTCCTCAGAGATGTATGTRAAGCACCTTTTCCCTCCCCCCAAAACATAACTTCAGCTGTTTCCTTTATTAGACTTTATTAGCACTTTTTTATTGGAAACCCTATAGCCAGAAAGTATTGTGCAGTGCACAAAAATAAACAGCTTAATCATGTATATTTGTCTGAAAAAAAAAAAAAAAGAGGTTTGCTCCCTTCCCACTCCCCTGGAGGGCAGGGGTGCAGTACAGGGAGCTGCTTTTATACATTAGCATGCCTTTGTCTCTAAGGAGTTTTGTTTTTCCTATGATGCAGGGTTGGGTTGGTAAGTATTCTCTTTTATTGAATAATTAAATTATACCTTTTCCTTTCTTTCACCCCCACCAAAAAAAGTCCTGAGATCATCTTTAGGATACGTTTCGTGTAAGGAATGAGTTAATACAATGTGTGTACAAACCAAGCAGAATTCTACCCCTTTGTAATGACTTGACTAATAGAGTTGTGCACCCTGCCAGTGTGAGTGTTTAAAAAAAAAAGTCACAAAAGCACACAATTTACTCCAAAATATGTCTGTTGTGACGTTTCCTGGTGAAGTAGCACTGAGATACCTCAGTAAAAGTCATACCACTCTGACCCTTGGTGCCATCTAGACATAGGATGTGGATCCATTACTTTGTCTGCAAACTCCATCCTCATTCCATTACGTTGACAGTAAACAGGCTACCCTTGGGTGCAGGTCTGCCCATAAAACAGAAAAGTTGTTAAAAAGTTTTGTTAACAAACTCAGAAGTGTGTAAAAAAAAAAAAAAAAAAAAGGTGGCAAAGAAAGCACTGTTTCCCAAATGTCATCACACATTTTTCCCCCATCCCCATGTACAGTCTCATGTTTGATAATTAGAGAAGTTTAAGCAGGACAAATAGCAACGTACAGTGTAAGCACCCAGTTTCTAAGAATCTCTTTAGTGTCCTAGATTTTCTTCTACCTTTCTTTTCGTTATTCCTTTGTTAATCAGGTATGTCATAAAAAGTTTTTATAAGTTTGTTCCTCACAATACTTTACATGATTCAAAATATAAGTAAGAACACCATGCACAGTGGTTGGTATTTTCTCCCCTCACCAGATTATTTTTAACTGTTAGATTATTCTTTCATGTAGAGCAAAAACACACACTTTTGCCCTGGAGTATTTCATCCAGTTTACATTTTCACGGGTGGAAGAAGCAATGTTAGTTTCCTGTAAGCACACAGATGCGGTTGTGTGAATTTGTGCTGTTTTGTTTCCTTCTTGTTTTTAATTCATTCACTAAAAAAAAAAGTGTATACATCTGCTTAAAACCTTGACTATGAAATAATGCAAGCACTCGTTATAGAAAATTAGTAGAGGACTTTTTGTTACAAATTTTATTGTATTTTAGAAAGGGGTTTTCATGCTGCAGTAAACATAAAACAATATCCAGTGATGTCTTTTATACCTTTTTGTTACTATTTTAAGTGTTTATAGAGGGACCTTTCTCCCTTATGATCCACCTTCTGCAGCTTAACTTTGCCATGAAGTCATAAAGCTTGTTTTTTTTTTTTCCTTTGATCAAAGGTCCACCATCAGAGCTTGAAAATATTACTGGCCTGGCCAAAATGTTTTTAGCTCTGGTAGTTCAGAAGGACTGGGACCTCACAGCATGTTTTCTTCCCTAATGTTTTCAGTTAGTAACGCTATTCTGCTAAACCTCTAAATTATTTTACTAAATGTACACATGTATAAATGTACATACATGCTATGCTTTATACTTCCACTCTTGATCCCAACAAAATCCCAAATGGTTTTTGACTGTCAGCTACTGACTAATGTCATAAGCAATTTTTATCCATGTCAAGATGAGTTGGAAAGGACAGATGAAATAGAAAAAAAGTAGGCTGTTGGAAAATTTTAGGTTAATTTTCTGCTTTTTGAGGGAATGTAGTATAACTGTATGAAAGAACCAGAAACTGCTCTACTGTCAGAAGTGCTATGGGATTATACCACCAAGTTTAGGGGAATGGCTGAGTGATTCCGTAAGGTGAATATACATTTTTTTATATAGTTAAATATTAGCAGTAGGAGTCAAATCTGAAAGTTTGGTTGGGGTTTCTTTTTCTAGTGTCTTGCTTCTCTTGGCCCATTTTTAGTTGGACAGAGCCATTTTTAGTACTCCAGATTTGCTAGAGATTACCTTTTTAATCATGCAAAAATATAGGCATGTATTTAGCATTAGTACTGTGAACAGTTCCATGGAGATCGGAAGAACTTTTGGTAGTAAAGTTCAGCACATGCCAAAAATTTTTCAGGARCAATTTCTAATATGTAATTGTTCAGCTGCTGTCGGAAGATCTAGACTTCGGTGCGGGGATCCTCGCCTGTGCTGAGCGAGGTGTTGCCTCTGCCCTGCTCCTCCGGTAGCCAGGCCTTGTTGTGCTGCCTAAAGAACAGCTAAAGCAAACCCCAGACCAAGGGTCTTTTTCAGTACCTTTGACATATCCCGTTGCTGTGACACCAGCCTTGTGGTGGCAGTGAAAAGGACATCACCACTCAGCCTTACGATTTCACTGAAGGAGCCAATAGTAGGAATGGGAAGAAACCAACTTCCAAACAAAACTGATGTTAATAATTAGCAGTCGAGTCAAGCACATTCCTGATAAATCTTGAGTTGTGATTAAATAAGTGCTTGAAGGTTTCCCTTAGTATAAATGTCTCTCAAAAACACGGGCTTGAGGGATATAAAAGTAGAATTTGCCTCGATTGCCGACCAGGAGTGTCCACGTCAGAAGTGATTTCAGGTTTAAGTGGCCTAGGAGGATGTTTCTCAAAGCTTCCTTTCTAGTGAATTGATAGAACATATTGTTATACATGTCCCATAATGAAAAAACACCGAGTAGAAGATAGCTTTAAGAAAGGCTGATAAATTGTGATGACTTCTGCCCCGGTCAGAACAGTTTGCGTGTGACACAGCATGCCTCTTTCTGGAGGCCTTGCTGCCTTCAAGGCGGTTGTTCTTTTATTTCTTGGTTGATGTATTTTCCCTGATTTCCACTTGAAATAAAATTTGAGATGGGCACACTCATGGAGCAAAGAAGAGGTTCAGCTTAGTTCCAGTTCCTTTGGGATTATTCTGGAATGTGTCAGTGTTTTGGTGAAAGAAGAGATGAATCTCTGGACGATTTTCTGTAAATGAGGCTTATGGACCGTGCAGGTGTGCTGCTTCGGTAGAACATGTTCTGGCCTAGAAATAGGAAGTTAGTGGGGGAGTAGAGTTCTGGTGTCTGCAAATGCTGAACCATTTCTGAAGCATTAAGTGTGTGATTAATAACCTTTAGCTAGAAGTGTAGGTTACTTTGAAAATCCTAGCTGTGTGTGTTCCAGTGAGGAAGGCCTCTGAAAGCCTTAAAATCAGAGAATAAGTGAAGACAATATATCTGTGTGAAAGAGCCACGCTCCCCCCTAAAGCAGCGCCATATCCCTGCCTTTTTGTACATGCTACAGAACTGAGAAGGGATCTGTTTTTAAACCTCGTTCTGAAATAGGTTATAGCATGAATGGAGAGTTGCTCTCAACTGGAGTGATCTATTCTCACAAAAAAACTCCACTCCCCACTCAAGTGAACTGCTCATTCAGTTGATTTCCTGTTAATTTTTAGCTTTCACCTGGTTTTACTAGTCTTAGATTTTAATTTGTCATGTGATCTTCTTTTCTCCCCCATGGAGTGTGCTGGCAAATATATCAGATCGTTCATGGAAAAAAGCAACTTCTGTATAAACTCTCGTTTGTTCTCTGCTCGAGGCAGATGTTAATCCTGAAGCTATGAACATGTGTTGTACAACCCAGTTCATGTCAAGTGTTTCGCTTAAAATCATGTATGATTAGAAGTTAACGTTTGATTATCATGAGATTAGATCTTGCAGATTTTCAGTCCAGTGACTTCCTGAACATTTGCGTTTATAGTTTATTTTCAAAGCCTTCCCACTCCATTGCTCTGAAAAGAAGCATTTGCACCACATATTTTGCATTCCTTTAAGTTAAGGGAGCTACCTTGCAGCCCTTTCCCTGCGTACATTAACCCTCAGTTTTGTCCTCTGTGGATCCACTCCACCAAAATAGATCACACCGTACAGAAGATTTCATGGCTAGCTGCACCTGTTGTGCAGATCGCTGTTGTACACAGGAAGGGTTTTTGCGGCAGACTGGCAAGTCGGGTATTAGTCACCATCCCAACTCAGATCCCCGGTGACAAGCACCGTGCACAGTTTTTTACTGCTATATTGTATAGAAGTTGCTCTTAGGTCCATGTGTCTGTAGCGCACAAGTATATAGTGCAGTTGAGGTCATACAAAGCTCTTTCTTTTCCTAATAATAATAAAACCACTTGTGCTYGTCTGAGGTTGGGAGCTTAGGGCCTGTTGTTTTTGATCCAGTTTGCTTTAGGTATAATAAGAAAGGAACAGCATCTTTATCAGGATTAGCAGAGTATGTTGTTATAACTGTCAGTTACATCCATAGTACAGAATTCATCTGAGAACATATAGTTCTCGTTTGTTGCTTTTGCGTGCTTATTTCCAAATTTAATAGAGTATTAGCTATATAAAGAGACATTACTTCTTTTAAACAATAGCAGAAATGCTGTAATTTATTAAGACATGTTGATCTCTACCGTTTTCCCTGTAGTTTGGAAAAACGTGCACGCTTTCAGACTGCAGTATAATGATTGGAAAAGTCTTTTTTTCCGGCGTGCGCTGTGTGATCGTGATTTCGGGTACCATGGATGACGGCTTGTGGCGTCACGTCTGCTGCAGGCGGCGGTAGTTGGTGGCGCTGTGTCATGTCACTGCCGTCACCCTGTCGCTGAAGTTGGTTCTTGTGCTAAGCCATGGATGTGTGCTGTGCTGGAGACGACCCTAAATATAGAAAGTGGGCAGGAACAATAGGAAAGTACGGGATGAGCCCAGGCTTAGTTAAGGATTTTCTCACAGTCGCTGTTCTTCTCTGCAAATACGTTAGTTTCTTAACCGCCTCGGCCTCTTTACTGTGTAACCACAGTGACTGTAAACGTGAGCTGTCCTCGGAAAATGGCAAAACCTCGACACTTCGTAGTTACTTCTGGGCTTTACTCACATGCTAGAAATCGTTCYGTCTTTTTCAGACGTCCTTTAGTCATCAGTTTCCATATTTCAATTTACCTTATTTTCTGTTTCGTTGTGTTTAAAAACAAAAGCCAAACTCAGCAGTTAAATAATACCTGCTCTGGTACCTACTGCATAAAGTTTGCAAAGCCCTTTCCAGGCACTGACTGAGTTCAGCATTACAGTCGCTCTCTGAGGTTCGTATAATCATTTCTGGCCCAAATCTACTGAGATCCAGCAGGGCTGGAGTTAAACTACAGGAGATTGTATTGCGCCTCCTAAGATACAGCTTGATATCTAAAGATTTGTGTAAAAATGATTTCTCAGACTCTCGCTTTTATTCCTTAGATGACTTGTGTATTGATTAAATAACTAGAATTCATCTGTTAAAAATCTCAACAATCCTTTTTATAGTTTGGCTTCATCCCGTCTCTTGGTGTTTTTCAGGCAATATAGCAGCCACAAATGTTTACACTTTGTTCTCGGTAGCCTTCTTGTTCACTTCTGTAACCACAGTGAGTTTAATAACATGATTTTGAACCAAGAATAGATTATGACACAGCTCCAGGGTTAGAGTTTCCTATAAACTTTACATCAGATCAGGGTAACTCAAGGTGGGGTATAAGCTTGTGTGCATACTATCAAAAATGATATGTAGTTCTCGCTACTGGGAATTGCAATTAAGGTGTTAACAGCGCAGTATTGACAAGAACATTTGTTCCTCTTTGAAGTCAGTGGGGAAGATAGGAAGTTAAGAGCAACCTTGCAGTACCCAGTTGGCAGGGACTTCTGGGAGAGAGTAAATGATGCTGATTTGAACAGAGCAATGCCAAAGGGAATATCCATTTTTCCAAAGAGAATATTGTGCATTCCAAGACATATGTTGTGAATGAATTTACCAGGCCACAGTAGGCTTTTATGATATTAGCTCAGCAGCAGCAGCTTGGCGTAGCAGAGCGTCGGTAGCACAGGTAGCCTGGCCTCCCCGCTTGTTCTTTCCCCCAGTTTCCCCCCGTAGAAGCTTTCTCGACCTGGTCCCGGACCTCACAGGGTGAAACTGCGCTAACCTCCCTAAACCGCAACCCCGGCTGCTTGCGATCCAGACAGCGCCGTCGGCCGTACCGGAGCTATGCTGATTTACCCCAGCTGAAGACCGCCCCCCCTGCAGTTCTGTAACTTCACTTTTTCGTGTATCTTCAGGCAGTGCACTGTACTGAGTTTTCCTGTTATCTGTATCAGGTGTCAAGTCACACGGAATATCAGGTCCCAGGAAATCCAGTCCCTTCGGCTATTTCTTAAAGCGCATTCTTCCTACATCGTTCTCCTGCCCGAGTACCCATTTTTCAAATAATTTTTTTGTTGTTGCTTCTTTGAAGAGTGATGTAAAAAGTTTAAACATTTCCTTTGCTTTGAGGCTGCCGTTTTAAATGAGCTTCAACATGATGCACCTTTCTGCTCCAGGACTGATTTGTCACATCCTGGGAGCCTGTCCAGGGACCAGGCGTAAGCTTCAGCAGTGTTTTGGCTCGCTGTGGTTGCCGTGAACCCTTGACTAGTAGGTTGTTGGAAAAGGGGTCTAAAAACCTGGTGGTATTTCTAGTTTGAGATATGTTCATTTTGAAGTGGCCGACATACTTGTCTTAAGGACAAAGGAGGGAGGCTTTGAAAGGACATAATGCAGGCATTTAAATTCCTTTTCATGAGCTTTTTGTGTGGGTTTTTTTTTTTCACTGCTGCTCAGCTCTGTGTGGAGCGTGAGTTGCTCAAACCTTTTTCCAAGTACTCTTAGCTTACTGAATACGAATGCGGGAAGGATGCTGAGTTCCTCTGATGGCTAGCCAGAAGTCATTTCTACTGATACTTGCTTTAAAAAACTTTATATACACCCAGGAATTATGTTTAAGAGGTTAACGAGCAACACTTCACTGAGCTTGATTTTGGAGTTAGTCTGTTATTAACATGTTGCAATTGCAAATCAAAACAAGCGAAGGACTTTGAATCAGGATAAGATTGGATGTCCAGAACGGAGTGCAAGGCCAGGTGTTTGCTCTCCAGGATGCTGGAGATGATGAAACAGTGCTTCCTGGTGATTTTCAAAGCTCACTTTGGTAGGTTCTCGTATGTATGTGTGTGCATTTGGGGTAATCGTTCCGTTTTTTCTTTTTTACGTAACCTGAGGTTATCAACAGGTCTGCTTATTCATGTAATAGAGCTATTTCTAGGGCCATCAGGCGTGCTCGAGAGGCTCCTCCGTGTTGTTCGTAAAATCCTTTTCAGGCTCCTGACCTCCCCGAGAGCTACCAGGGACCGAAGCTCCCTCTCGGAGCGAAGCTGGTTTCGCCATGGATGGGCGGTGGGCTGCTGTCGCTGCTGCACCCGTTGTAGTGCCCAAGAGGGGACTTTACAGTGCCCGAGGCAGTCTGCCTTAATGTCTTTCCATAGCCAAAAAAATCACAGGAACGTGTGTCAAAGATCATTGTCCTGTATGTTCTGCCTTCCTAAATTGTTGTTTGTGAAAGGCGGTGGCGTATATAAACAAGCGTGTGTTTGTATTTTTAATTATAGTTTAGCTTAAATGAGAGGGGAGGAGGAGACCCCAGGAGACACTGGGGACTGACAGCTCTTTAGCATAAGTTCTGTGTCCTGCAGGGCACCAAACACAGTTTGGTTGCTGTGTGACACAGGGAGGAAAGATCCCTGCGAAAAGCAAACGCGCTGTGTCAACAAGCTAGTGTAGTCTGTGATCTGCGGGCGTTTGCAGCCGAGGAGCAGCTCTGCCCGGCGGCCCCGATGGCCTTGCAGGCAACCCGGACTGGCGCTAGCGGCGGGCTCGGCCTCGGGAGGTGCCCCGGGAACTTTGGCTTTGGTGCAGAGTGCTACTATGGCACACGAGAAAAATACTAATCTTAAGGTTTTAGGATGTGTGTTGGTCTCTCAGCTCAGATGAATTTCCGTCTGCTCTTCTGTCTCCACTTTTGTTTTGAACAAATCATGCAACAGCAAATCCAAGCAATCCACTCAGGACTTGTCAGGAGAGATGGAGAGGGACAGCCCTATAGGAAGCCTGCGAGGATGCAGGGAGATGACTGAACTCTTACTGTAGTGTAAATTTAATCTACTATGAGGTTGTAAAAAGTTTTTATTAACCCGTATCTGAGTAATTTTTAATTGAATTTAATTGAATGTGGCTGGGAAATCCTCTGAGGGAATTGCAAATTTGCTTTATCACCTCTGCTAACCACAATTATATGTGAATGCTAGCATGAAGTAGAGAACATGGAAGAAATTGGGCACAAGTTTCTAGATTTGGCTCATCAGTGTGATATTGCAAAACAAATTACCATTTCTTAAGAGAGTCTTCATTTCAAATGCGATCTCCAACATATTTCCTCTTAAACAAAAGTACAGGTAATTTTAAAAGAAAGAAAGCATTTAAAACATTTCTGTCAGTACAGGTGCTGTTTTAAATACTTAAAAGAACTAGTGTTTCTTGATTTGCTGTATTTCATGCAGTAATTGAGAGGGACACAGGGAAATGGATTTTCAGCAGAAATTTACTGGAGTTCTTGTCTTCTGGAGGAATGATTGTTTTATTAAGTTACTAATTTCAGTTCTTTGAGTGAATACATGATAATTTCATCCTGAGTTGAACGCTGTAATTTTGTGGATTCAGTGTGTTGTTTGTGAGAGATACTTCTTTGCTGTATTTAACTCTGGACTGAGCGACAGCTTTGGTAGAAAAGCAGAGGTGCTTCTCTACTTTATATGGCTCCAGACCGAGTGACAGCTTGAATAGATTCAGTGGCCCAGATGAATAGAGTCCGTTTTTGCAGTCAGATATTCAAAACTGAGGTACTCAGAATTTGTGTCCTCTTGGAAGCAGAGCCAAATGCCTGGCTGGCTGGTGAGCATAGTAAGCAGTTTTTGGACAAGGGAAATGTAAATGTGCCTGTCTGCTTTATAGGGAGGATGGAGAACTGGAAGAAGGGGAGCTGGAGGATGATGGAGGAGAGGAGGCCCAGGACGCCTCTGAATCTCACGAGAGGGGTCGGAAGGAGAAAGGGGAAAAGCATCATAGCGATTCAGATGATGAGAAGGCCCATCGACGGATGAAGCGCAAACGTAGAAAAGAGAGAGAGAAAGAGAAAAGGAGAGCCAAAAAGAAAAGGAAATCCAAACACAAGGTGAGCCATTTGGTGCTTCTGCCTCCCAGGTCCTCTTATCCAGGCCAGGGATCCTAACGCAGGTCTTCCAGGATACCTCACAGCATTCCTCTCCATCAGGTGTCTTCAGGGAATTCACTGTCTGACACTACTATGGGTGGTTTGAGGCTCTTCCCCTAACACTAATAGGAAGGTGTGAGTGCTTGCAGGCTTTCTGCAGGCTTCCTGGGGTTCAGCTCCTTAGTGCCTTCGGCCCCTCAGGACTAGCAAGCCTAGCACTGGGGCACTGAGGTTTGTAGGCAGCATAAAAATATTACCATACTCTTGCATCTCTGAGGATATGCTCACCTTCCTGAGAACATACTAGTTGAAATACTCCAGATTCAGCCATCTGCATGAGGTCTTTACCTCCTTAATATAGTTCATAAAATCATTATGTTCCTTACACAAGCCAACACGAACTTGCAATGTAAAGGAGACAGAGCAGCAGAGGATGAGTGTAAACCAAGAGCAGAAACAGGGGGTGATGTGCCTTCTCTGAATGTGGAGTGGGAAGAAAATAGGTTTTTTGATTTGGGAAATTACTTTGTGAGTGTATTTACCTCAAAAGAAATTACAGACTACCAGATTTGCAAAATCAAGGGTGTTTATTGCTAAAGTCCTAAGAATTTCTGGATCACAAAAGGCATATCATGCTTGTGTCCTTAGAGACTGGTTAAATAGTCTGATAACAGGCTTCCAGTTTCTATGGATTTTGCAGTGGAACATGTAGTACCCTGAAGCCTTTTGTATTGTAAATGTAAAATTTGGAGAACACTGTGAAGATTTTTCTTAAACAAAATCTGAGTTATCTAAAAAAATTGAGACTTATTTGTGTTGTGTATAAAAGGCCAGAGGCCTGGCAACAGTGTTAGAGTTATATCTAGCCTGTAATAAAATTGCACAGCATGTTTTCCTTGCCTTGCAGCGCCATGCCTCTTCCAGTGAAGACTTCTCTGATTACAGTGAGGACTCAGACTTCAGCCCTAGTGAAAAGGGACACAGAAAATATAGGGAATACAGCCCTCCCTACCCTTCTGTAAGTACTTGCCAGCATACAGGGAAGGGGAAGCTGCTCTCTGGCACTTGGTCAGAAGTGTTGCAAGCTTTGAACGCAGATGCCTGTCTAGCTCCATCTAGGGGCCAGAGGCCACTCTCCTMGTCTGGCTTTTGCTCTAGTCATTTAGCCCTTTCACTTTTCACCTATTTGTTACTGGGTTCTTTATGATTCTCCAAAATTCAATCGTGATATTAGGCTTCTTATTATTTGCTGGTCAAAATTAAATAGCCCCTTCCAAACGAAGAGACAGGGAAAAGCAGAAGGAAATGAGCCAATAAAATAAATKAACAAACAAAAACCTGCAGGGTTCTACAGGTCTGGGGATAAGGCCTTCAGTTCAGCTGTTCACTGGCTAGCAAGAGAGATGGGGCATATTCCAGGGACCTGCTGTTCTTCAGATACATTCAACTGGAATGGTTGTTCCTTCATTACTAATCTGTCTGCCTTTTCTGAAGTCCCACCAGCAGTATCCGTCCTCTCACAGTGCTCCCTTGCAAAAGAAGAGCTACTCTAAAATGGAGAGCAAGAATTATGGCATGTATGAGGACTATGAGAATGAGGAGTATGGTCAATATGAGGGGGAAGAGGATGAAGACATGGGCAAAGAAGATTATGATGACTTTGCGAAAGAGCTAAACCAATACCGGAGAGCAAAGGAGGGTTCTCACAGGGGGCGAGGTATGGCTCATTTTGCAGATGTGCTTTCTTCACTGTCTCTCTTACAGGCTTTACTTACAGCATATTTTTTTGTTAGCTTAGTGAAGGCCCTGCTCATGCAGTAAGGTTCATGCAGGTTAACTGCCATGCCTGCGTGGAGCCCTGACTGTGGAGCAATTGTCAGGGCCTAAATCAATCATTGGCGTTATTTTGTGACAGAGGGAAGTACTTTTTTGTGTTTTACACCGCAAGGGGGAAGTTCAGATCCCTCTGGATAATTTATGCTTTAAATTAACAGTATTCCTCTTAGTATAGATAGTTTTAAAAACACATAAGTTGTTAAAAATGAATAAAGTAAAGCAAAACCTTTATCTGAAACGAAAATGGAGTTGACTTGTAAGAAGTCAAATATCATCACATCTGGAATACAAAGAATTACATCTATTTGTTATGAGTCTAACATAACTGTGCATCAGCTGACCTGTGGTCACAGCATCTGTTTTTTAAAAAAGGTTATCCTTTGGCCTCTTAAGAATCCATTGTTTTAGGATATTAAAAACTGATTCACTTAACATCAGGTAACTCCAGGAACTGATAATCCTGTACTGAAATGTTAGTTACTGTTTTTCTTCCTAGTTTGGCACATCGTTGTGTTTCTTTAATGTGTTTGAGGGATGCATAGTTCCGACCCAGTCTCCCAGTAAGGGCAATGTCACAAGCAATAGCTTAGATGTTCATTGCTATAAAGAGATCTGACTGACCATGGAATATGGAAGAAATTAGGGCCTTATACTGAGATATGGTATCTGCTCTGAAGAGCTCGTTGWGATCACTTTGGTTATGTACACTGCAGTCCAGCAGCACAAAGCTGACCTGATCTGTGTCCTTTCCAGGTGGACGTGGTCGAGGGAGAGGGTACCGAGGGCGAGGTGGCAGAGGCGGAATGAGAGGAGGTCGAGGCATGGGCCGAGGGGGCCGTGGGAGAGGCAGAGGCGACCATCCAGAAGAAGAGGAGGAAATGTATGATGAAGAGATGGAAGTAAGTGCAGTTACTGAACTGCTGTTGACTCTCCAACCTGCTCTCAGAGAACCATTAAGGTGGAGGCAAGAGAATATTCTCTTTTGTGGTTGGGAAGTTTGTGTTTGAGGGGGAATGAGCCCTGCTTCATCCTACTCACTAAGTGCACTGATCCGTCTGGATTGCAGTACTGCGACAATGAGGAGCCCATGGGTGATGATGAGTATGATGACTACTCAAAAGAGCTGAACCAGTACCGCAGGAGTAAGGAGAGTCGAGGGCGAGGTGAGCAGGATAACGAGCTGTGCTGGGCAGCCAGCACAGGTCCCTGCCTTGTGTTCTCTCCCAGCTCATGTTTTACCTAAAGGGCAAATTACAAACGTTGGCATATATTTCAGGTATGAATCGCGGGCGTGGTCGTGGTCCCAGAGGAAGAGGAAACAAAGGAATGGGCAGGGGACGAGGAAGAGGTGGAAACAGAAGTGGAATGGGGAAAGGTGGTGGAATGAATGAGGATGACGATTACTACGAAGAGGACATGGGAGTAAGCAGCTCTTGTTTTCTAATAGCTTGCTGTMGTGCTGCATGGGCCCCTTTCCCCCGTTCCCCTCTGTAATTCCAGTCAGGCTTCTAAGAAAACCTTCACAGGAACAAAAAACCCCACGTCTTCCCCAGGATACATGACAGTTGTCCCATCTGAACAGGTTGAATATTTTGAATTCTGGTCAGGTGACTGGGAAGCCATTCATCTAGTTGTGTTCCAGAGCCTGCTGGGCTGAGAACATTAGTCTTTGTCTCACTTTTTCGTACAAGCCCTCAACGTGCTCTTTCTCAGAAATGGATGCACAGAAAATACTTATTTCTGTCCAAAGCTGTTAGATCTGCTTCTGTGTATTTTACATTCTTTGTCAACTAACATTTTGTGATTCCAATAGGATGGAGGAGGTGGCGGAAATTACAGGCGGAATGACCATGATAAATCCCACCAGCAGTCAGATAAGAAAGGGAAAGTGATCTGCAAATACTTTGTGGAAGGCAGGTGTACCTGGGTAAGGGAATAATTAAAATTAATCTCAGCTTTCCTGTTATATATTTATGTAAATATCTCTATACAGATGCAGGACTGTCCTTGTCCTAAAGTGCAGTATTTGTGTGTGAGAGGTGGGCACCGTATGGGTGGGAGGAGAGATGCAGTGAGTGCAAGGAAACCTACATGTGTACATGGCAGTCCGAAAGTCATTTGCTTTCTTCCTGTTTCCAATGAATGGACAGTCACAGCATTATGTGGTCTAGGTTTAAATGATTTCAGGGAAGAATTCATACCTACAAAGAGTATTGTATAAAAGTGCCTGTCCTTTAGTTCATAGTATGTGCTTTGCTGGGCCATGCTAACACAGTGTTTTGTTATTTCTGAACAGGGTGAGCACTGCAATTTCAGTCATGACATTGAACTACCAAAGAAACGGGAACTGTGCAAGTTCTACATCACTGGCTACTGTGCCAGGGCTGAAAACTGCCCTTACATGCATGATATCCTTTTTTATCATTTCATTGTGCCAGCTTTAAATCAGTCTTGTTTACTCTGTGTAGTAGATGCATATAGTGGGTCAGAGGAGAAAAAACGGCCAAAAGAGTGTATTCCTGCAGCAAACTGCCTTCAATCTAAACACCTGCAGAGCATTCATTCCTGGGTGGCATGTCCTCCACTTAGCAGCTGGGGGTACCTGAAGCTGCAGCCAGGGCTGCAGAAGGCCCTCTCAGTTCCTTTTTAGTCTCAGCTTTCCTGTTTCAGATACGAGGTTTGTAGCTGTCGCAAATACAGAAAAACATGTCAGACTATGCCTGCAGTATGGTGTGGTCAGAAGTTAACAATGTGTGTAGTTGGGGAAAAAAGCCTCTCTGGCCAGTGAAGGAAGTTGGAGTAGTTGCCTGTTGGGATTTATTCTCCTTTACGCCTGATACGTGACTTTCCTTGTAAGCTGTTCCACACCACTGGCAACTGTATCAATGGGGATGACTGCATGTTTTCCCATGAGCCGCTCACAGATGAAACGCGGGAGCTTCTGGACAAGGTACAGAGAAGTGTTAATGCAGGTTCATTGGCTCTCTTGTCTTGACTGTCTTTGCTGCCTGTTCAAGAGTTGCCAGTGGAGGGGAAGAGAGTATAACACATAGCGGTGATTGCAGTTAAATGCTGAAAAGGCAGACTTTCTACTAAGAGAGTCTTTCAGATGCTGCATAATGAAAGCCTTTCCATACTAGTCCTTAATTCAAGGACTAGTAAAAATATACAGTGAAAACAGTCCTGGACTTGCAGAGAATTGCCCCCCACACAACCTGATAAAAGTCTCTTGGCAGCTTTTCTTATATTTCTGGTGTGGAAACAGTTGTCTAAATCCTGCAAACAGAAGGAAAGGGAGGGTGTGCAAAAGGCTTGCTGTATGAAGGCTTGCTGTATGTGGGCTGTGCTCAGCCAAGCAGCTCTGTGTTGGTCACAGAGAGGGGATCCTGTGCTGTGTTTTCTGGAGTGTGGTGTTCTGCAGGCAGCTCTGTGGATTTGCTCTCACTCCCTTATCTTCTCAGATGCTGGCAGATGATGCAGAAGCGGGTGCAGAGGATGAGAAAGAAGTTGAAGAGCTAAAGAAGCAGGGCATTAATCCACTCCCCAAACCCCCACCTGGGGTGGGCTTGCTGCCCACACCCCCTCGCCCTCCTGGACCACCAGCTCCAACTTCTCCAAATGGCAGGCCTATCCCTGGAGGCCCACCACCTCCTCCGCCACCACCACTTCCACCACCAGGGCCGCAGATGCCACCGCCAATGCATGAGCCTCTTTCTCCACAGCAGCTGCAGCAGCAGCAGGACATGTACAAGAAGATCCCCTCTCTGTTTGAGATTGTAGTACGTCCTACGGGGCAGCTGGCAGAGAAGCTGGGTGTGAGGTAAGTGTCACGATCCAGTCAGGCCAGTTGCAGGTGCCTGGCAGAATAATGTTGGGCAACTGGGAGAGAGACAGGGACTGTAGGTGTTTGTGTGGGGTTTCATTTTGCTGTCCTTCATAACAGATAGTCATTTGTCACTCCCTTCTCTCTCTGAGAATGACAGAGACACTCTGGAGATGTAAACTATTCCTCACTGTTTCTCTTCGAAAGGAGCAAGCTATCCTAAGCCATGGTTTAGTTTGTATTTTGATGTCAGTAGTGTATTGGTGGCCCTTGTTTAGAGCTGTTGGAATAGTAGCACAGATCCCAAGCAGCACCTCATAACAGGGTGTGGACAAAGAGACTGGGAACCCAAGGGTCTATTCCCTGCCTGCTCACCCCTTACTGGAGATTTGTTATGGTCAGAATGGCATGAATTTCCCCCTTGTCTTTCCTGAAGTACAGCCTGGAATGGGCTGACTCAGTCTCCGTTTGAGGTCATCCCGTCTTCCTGTCCTGGTACAGGAGGAGTTCTGCCCTAGCACCATGATGCAGCCAGTGAAGGTGGGCACTGCAGGAGCTGGACATGTTGCAGCTGTTTTGTGCTAGCATTTAGAAGGACAGTGCAGAATCTGGCTGTCCTGAAACATTAAGGAACTGGCTGTGAGGCTGAGAACTGAAGAACACGGACAGTGGGTAGAAAGGAGGTTTCCTTCCATTTTGGGTCCAGTACAGGTGCTGCTGTTCTGAGCCCTAGGAGGACAGAATCCATTCCTCCAGAAACAGCGCATGCATGCTGAAGTTGCATTTCTCTCTGTTCTCTTTCAGGCATCCAGGTCCACCTCCTCCCAGGTTCCCTGGGCCAGGAGGACCCCCTGGGCCAATGCCTGGACCCATGCATCCAGACATGCACCCGGACATGCACCCGGACATGCACCCGGACATGCACCCGGACATGCATCCTGACATGCACCCGGATATGCACCCCGACATGCACCCAGATATGCATCCTGACATGCACCCGGACATGCCGATGGGCCCTGGGATGAATCCTGGGCCTCCAATGGGTCCTGGTCCCCCAATGATGCCTTATGGTCCAGATGATTCCCCACACTCTGGAATGATGCCACCTGTCCCACCTGCACAAGGCTTTTACGATAATTTCTACCCACCTCAAGAAGGCCTGGACATGGACCATGGCATGATGGGAGACCCAGGTAACTACCGAGGATCTGTCTCGAACTGCTCTCATGTGCCGTGCTAGACGTGCCATATCAGGGACAGGCTGTTTGAACTCGGTTTGCTTTCTGAATGCCCGGGTACAGCAGCAGGTCCAAAAGGGCTGAAAGGGGGATAGAGGGAGACGGAGTTAGATGCTCTTCCATGCTGGTGGCTTGGGGCATGTGGTTGCTGATTGCAGGGACAGGTTTTGCACTAAACAATGACAGTCTGTGATAGACTAGTTTCATTTTGAAGTCTTTTTCTGTCGCAGTTACAAAGTTTGTTTTTTTTTCACAGCTGTACGAGATGCGCTTTTAACGTACGATGATCTTTCGATGGCAGAAGATTATGGTGGTTATGAGGATATGGAAGGGCCTCCAGGAGAGCATATGTTCCCTGACCCATCCTTGGATCACGATGCCTTGTGTGAAGGGGGACCACCTGGGTTACGGAAACCATCAGGCAGCATCCCTGACTTCATGCCATCTGCACAAAGAGCGCTTTACTTGAGAATCCAGCAGAAACAGCAGGAAGAAGAAGAGAGGGCTCGGAGACTAGCTGAGAGCAATAAGCAGGAACGAGAAAATGAGGAAGGCAAGTATCAAAATACGATGTCTTTTATTCAGAGTAGTGTACATGGGGAGGATATCTTGGATCTGCTTCAACTTCTACCCAGTCTGAGCCTCTCTTCACCTTGCTGCTCACCTGCTCTAAGGCTTTTGCCTCTCAGGACCCATCAGCAGCGTTTGAAGCAGTCTCTACGGCTCAGGCCAGTGCTGGCTTTGGTGCTTTTACAAGTGACAGAACTTAAACCGTACGTGCAGTGTAGAGATTGTGATCTTAGCAGAAAAAGGGGCCAACTGAGAGGGAGGTAGAGGGAAGCATCTTACTGGGTGTCAGAGAAACTGTTTAGGGAACAAAAGGCACTGAATGCTTCTAAAAAATTCTCCAGAATCAAAAGAATGCGTAGYTGATACGAACGAAGAGGAGCAGGTCTGCTGAAGAAATGGGAACAGTTGGCCAGAAGGTCCATGAGATAGGTTTGCTGGCTTAATTGTGGTGAAATTTGAGTCTGTTTCAGAGAGGAGGAACAGGAAGAGAGGGATGCTTACAGCCCTCTGTTAGTTTTGGGTATGAAAACTAGACCAGGGAGGCTGAGGCTGTTACGCATGGGGTTGGAAACACAGGGACAATTTGGAATTTCAGCAGCATGAGTTGAGAGCGCTGTGAGGGACACGGGACACATTTTGGGTGCTTCTCATAGGCATAAAGCACCAGGAGGTGCTTTACTTGCATGTCTCTTATGAGCTGTTTTCTCTTCTCCCTCCTCCCAGGTGACACTGGTAACTGGTATTCCAGTGATGAAGATGAAGGTGGAAGTAGTGTCACCTCCATATTGAAAACCCTAAGGCAGCAAAGCTCCAGCAGACCTCATGCCCAACCCTCTCATGGAGAAATTGGGCCGCCCTCAGGTGTGAGTGACCCTCGCCTGCAGAAGGCCCAGGCAGGAGGGGGCGGTCGTCCTGCCGACCCTCGTCTGCGGGATCCCAGGCTTTCACGAAATGCAGATGTTTCTGGCCCATCCATCCCTGGGGATTCAGGACCCACTGACCCAAGACTTGCACGACACATTCCCTCCTCCACCCCAAAGCCAGAAGCTCCTCATTCCAGCACTGCTGGCGGTCAAAAGGCTGCCTTGGTTCCTGATGAAGAGGAAGGGGAAAGGGCGCTAAGGGACAAACCAGTCAACATCCCCTTAGATGCACTGCCAGGCCATGCTCTAAGGGATCCCCGGTCCCAGTTGCAGCAGTTCAGCCACATAAAGAAAGACGTAGTCCTAAACAAGCCGAACTTTGCCCGAATGGTCCTGTGGAGCCCAGAGGATCTGATTCCACTGCCAGTCCCAAAGCAAGAATTTGTTCCTGTCCCAGCTGCTCTCCAGTCCATGCCTGCCCTTGATCCACGTCTTAACAGGCCCCAAACGACTGGTCTTTCAGATCCCAGGCAGAGGGGGGGGGCCACGCAGGGGGAGTCTGGCTCTGCTTCTGGCAGCAGCCTCCCCGACTTCGAGCTGTTGTCAAGAATATTAAAAACTGTGAACGCGGCTGGCAGCCCATCTTCTGGCCAGAGTGACAAGCCAAGTGACCCTCGGATGCGGAAAGCACCAGCTGACCCCAGGTTACAGAAGTCCTCAGAAACCGGGGCGTCTAGAGCCCCCAAACCCGCGGAGACGGCTCAGCCTGCGGCTGCCTCTGCTGGCAGCGGTGAGGCTGCCCCGGCCATCGCTCCCTACGACCCCAGGCTGCTCACTGCTGGTGGGCTGAGCAAAGGCAGCGGCCAAAGCAGCGTGCTTAGTGCCATCAGCCTGTACGACCCCCGGACTCCAAGCGCAGGCAGCAAGGCCGCAGAGTCTCCCAGTGAAGGCAGCGCGTCCTCGAAAGGCTCAGACTCCGGCAAAAGCACCAGCAAGGCCAAGGAGCCTCTCTTTGTGCGGCGGTCCGCGCTCGATCAGCCCGAGTCTGAGAAGGCGAGCGCTGAATCCGCCACAGACAGATACAATAGCTATAACAGGCCTCGTCCCAAAGCCGCTGCCACTTCCTCCTCCGCCGCTGCCCAGGAGGCGGCCCCCCAGCCAGGGGTGCACAACCTCCCCGTGCCCTCCGTCTACGGCATGGTTAAGCAGACCGCGAAGTCTGGGTCGGGCAGTCCCTTTGCGGGGAACAGCCCTGCTCAGGACAGCGAGCAGCAAGATGCTGGCTCTCTGAAAGATGTCTTTAAGGGCTTTGACCCGACGGCCTCGCCGTTCTGCCAGTAGTATTAAAGGACTGACCTTGCGTCCGTGCATTGAATAGCAGCGCACAGTGTTGGTAATTTTTTTTTTAATTCCATTAGCGCTCACTTTAGCCATATAACATGTATATAAATCTTTCTGGTTCTGGTCAGTGCTGTAACTATATAGAAAGTTTCCGAGATGCGTTTTAAAAGAAAAATCAAAGTCTCCTTGTGCAGTAATAACCAGCATTTTGTTTCAGACCCAATAGTTTGTTTTAGAGCTTTCTTTTGAAAAGTGATTGAAATCATCCTGGGAAAATAATGAAGTACCTGAAATCTCCTTGGGAAGTTGTAGCTGTCCTGTCACACCAGCCACCTTGTCCTCTTTTTGTACAGTAGGATGCGTTTAAAACCTGACTTCTCCCCCTCCAGAATTGCTATATGATATACTCAGGAGAAGGGTAACGAAAGACTGGATGGCAGAGAAATGTGGTTCATATTTGTTGCTTTAAAAGATTAAAGCTCTGAGCCATTCGGATCAGTAGAAGATGTGTTAATTTCTAAAACAGAACGAACTAAAGTATTTGTATCATAGTCTTTTTTAAAATTCTACTGTGGTGAACAGAATTACCATGGAAAAAGAACCATGTGAGATTGCTTTTGTAATTGTGGGGAGGGGGTGTTTTTGTTTTGCTTTTTTATTTTGAGTAAATATTTTTATGCCATTTCCTGGAGGTCGTATGGTTACACGACAACTCAACTGAGCCCAGAGTAGGGCTTAAATTCCCAAGAGCTTCCACGGATGGTCATGGAATATTTACATCCCAAAAAGTTATGCAGTCTACCAAAAAAAAAAGTTTGTATTATTGAAATTAAATTATTAATCTCAATCAGATTTCACTTGTATGTATTTTGCCTATGGAGGGCTTTTCCACAAACGCAGTTGGGCTTTCAGTGCGTTTCCCCCAGGAGACTCTTGCTCTTCCCATCTTTGCCGAAGGTCAGTGGGCAAATCCTGCACGCGAGGCGTTCCTGCGGGTCCTGCCAGCTGGATCGGAAGGGGAGATTAACTCTATTCCTGGGTAGAAAATCAGTGTTAGGTTACGCATGTCCCCTGTGATTCATTCTCTGCATAAACAAACGCTTGCACATGGAAGATAAACTTCATTTACAGTGTTTTCAGGAAAGAAGCAGCTAAAAGTGAAGCAGTGCTAGCAGATAGGTGGTTGAGGTTTTCAAAATGGGAACTGGGTATAGAGAAACCACAGCTGTAGAAATGTTATTTGAAAGGAGGAAGATCTGGGGACAGGTTCTTTCTGTGGCAGTGGGGTCATTGCCAAGTCATCACAGTATTTGGGGTAAAAAGGTATTAAAGCTTAATAAGTTCCCTGTGGCAGGCGGGGGGGACCCTCCCCTGTGTTTCCTGCGTATCTACGTGCTTTGCTGGAGCTTGGAGAAGCCGCGACTTCTTACAGACCAAAACCAGGGTCTTCAGGGTTCCCGCTCTCTGAAAAGGCGAATGTGCCGAAGTACCCGAAAAGGCAAAACATCCTGTTCTTTTGGATGAAAAAATAGCACTTCTCATTCCCTTCCAATCCTCGGTGTTCCTGATGCCCAGATCCATGCTTCCTCCTGGTTTCTGCCCGTAACCGCGTACGAACGCTGGGCGCCCGCTTGCGAGCGCTGGCTTGCCGAGCCTGCGGGAAACGCGTTCTCTGGTGCTCGAAGGCAAAGACGTTTTCGCAGTCGTTAAGGCACAAGCAGCACCAAGGGAAGCTGAAACACGTTGCACCCTTGTAGCACCTCGTTAAAATGAACCGGCCTGTGCAGTGCACGCAGGCAGCACGCGGGGCAGTATCATCGCCTCTGCGACGCTAATGGACTAAGAACAAATCTAGTTTTGACAAAAATCGAGCTGTTTTTCCAAGCATTTCCCATGCCGGCATGTGCTCGTCAAGGTAAATCCCGGTGGCAGTGAAGAGGCGGCCGGCTCCGGTGCGGGGTCGTCGGCCCGGCCGGGCGCTCCAGCACTGCTCGCTTTCCCTCCAGATCCCTTGCGCTCCCGCTTCCACTGCGGAGCGCCGCTCCTCTTCCTCCGCCTCGTCTGCCGCAGCGGCTTGTCCTCGGGCCACCGGCCTGGATCAGGAATAGCGCAAAGGCAGTGGAAGCTTTCTCACTTTGCCATCTGCCGTTAAATAATCTGCTTTCGGATGAATTGGCTGGCTAGGGAATAACTTTTGTAATAAAGAGCAGGTCGGTTTTGCTGTAAGCATTACACTTTGTTGGGAAAAGGTTTTAAGATACTTGGTGTTGCTTGATTTGGGTGAACGTAATCACAGCGTTGATAATGCCAAAATTGGGTGTTAAATCTGGAAGTCCAGACTCTGGAGTTTGGTTACATTTACCTTGCCATGCAAGCAGTGTTAATTCAAWTGTCCTGTTTCCTGTCGGCACTGTTCATTTTGCATCTTGCTGCACCCTGCTTTAATTGGAAGCAGAAGTTTGTATCAAACGAGTTTAAAAGCAGCGTCTCGGCCCTGTTGGAGCCCGGCGGCCGCGGGCGCCGCCGGGCCAGGCCGGCTCGGGAGCCGCGGACGCCCCTCAGGGATTTCGTCTCTGGAAATTTCAGCTCGCGTCTCTCCCGGACGTGCTTTAACAGCTGGCACGGCGGCTGGTTGGGAGCTGGCAACCACCACTGCCATCCTCACGCTTTCGCTTGGTTCGGTCTCCGCRTTTCGGCAGTGGGAGTCATTCCCCTGGAGCCTGGTTGGTATAAATATAACAAAAAAGGGGAGGAGAGAAATAAATCACCTGTGACGTTTTCTGCCATGTGAGATTGCTTTTATTGAGGAGCTGTAAATTCAGTGGCATTTGTACAATAACCTGAACTTTTTGTAAAATAATTTATTTTTAGAAAAGACTATTGAACCCTGTAGGAATAAGCGACAGCACTCCACTGACTGTAGCCACCATGAAATAAAATCACCAATCTTTAATCCATTAATATTTTTCCATCTGCCAGAGCTTTAAAAAAAAAGAATAATGCTCTAACTGAGATTGTAATAAACTGTAAATACTATTTCAGAGTTGAGGTTGTTGATGCAAATATGTATATACTGTATTGGTATTTTTACAATGACTGTTCCGTTGCATGGCTTTGTGTTTTTTCCTTTCCCCATCTTTTCTTTTTGTATCACACATTTGTCTTCCAAAAATGTCATTTATATTTCTTCTGTGAGCGCTTTAATCTTCTATAATTGTATTACTGCCATTAAAGGATGCAGTTATTTTAAAAGTGTCTGGTCTGTTTGGCTTGGGTATGAATTCGCTGTTTAGCAGTTGTTTCCCACCCGTTAGAGAACTGTGGGGACTGAAAGTAGCTGTAACTTTTTGTTTTCCCACACCATTAGCCAAGGACAGGGACCGTCTTCCCCTTTTCCCTTGTGACGCCCTTTCAGGAGGGCTGCTTGGCGTGGAGGTACCGCCGTCCGGGCGTCCGCGGGGCCTCGGCGCCGGCGCTGGGCAGCGGAGCAGAGCGGGCGGCTGGGGGACGGAGGCGAACGGGGGTCACGGGCCCCTCGCTGGAGGCTGCTACTGGGCAGATGTTGCCCTTGGGCAGATGTAACCCCTGGGCAGATGTTGCCGTTCGGCAGATGTTAGTCACAGGCAGATATTGCCCCAGCACAGATGTTGCTGCTGGGCCGATGTTGCCCCTGGCTAGATGTTGCTGCTGGGCGGATGTTGCCCCCAGGCAGATGTTACCCTCGGGCAGATGTTGCCGCCGCCGGTGGCCCAGGAGCAGCCGCGTGCTCCGCCGCGACCCGGCCTCAGCTGCAGCCCGCGCGGGTGGCGTGGGGCCGGCAGCCTGCAGAGCCGGAGCGCTCCACACCCCGGCTGCGGCACCCAGCCGTGGCGCCCCAGCTGGGAGCAGGTCCGGAGCGGGGGGCCACGGCGCTGGGCGCCTCCTCCCTGCTGGGAAACGCATCCGGCTCTGCCGGGACGCCCTGGACCAGCCGTGGAGCTAGTGTGTGTGGGACCAGGGTGTGCTGGCGTCTTTGCTGACGACCTCGTTAGACTAATCGACCCGCTGTAGGAGCTAACGCAGCCCCCTGCGCGCCCCCCCCCCCCGATGGGGGGAAGTGCGATATAAAGCTGCTCATCCTCTTACAGGGAAAGTGGGTCAGGAACGTAATGAAGCTCAGAGCCGGGGGCAGATTAATGCCCCAGCACGGAGCAGCTGCACGCAGCAGCGCGGCTCTCGCGGGGCATCGGGGATGCCGGCGCCAGGGACGCCGGGGGTCAGGCTGAGGCTGGGAGCTGGAGACAGGGGAATTTGGCGGAGCTGCAATCTCGTTTTCTGACACTTTTCCCATTGCACAAACTGGCAGAGCTGGGAAACCCAGGAGCCCCGTCTCCCAGCAGCACGGCCGGGCCGGGGGAGGAAAACTCCCGCTGTTCCCCAAACCCCCCACAGTCCTGCTGCCACGCATGCATGCAGACACCTGGATGTAGACACGCATGCATGCAGACACCTGGACATAGACACGCATGCATGCAGACACCCGGACACAGATACATGTGCACGCAGACACCTGGACACGGACACCCGCACACGCAGACACCCGCACACAGACACCGCGAGCACCAGCCGAGGTGCCAGTGGGTGCTGCAGGGTGCGAGTGGGTACTTTGGGGTCCTGATGGGTACTATTGGGTGCTTTTGGGTGCCATTAGGTGTCCAGTCCTGGGAGGCTCCCTGGAGATGGGGTCGATGGGATGGGCAGAGGCAGGGCCCCGGGGCCGGGACTGGCTGCAGCAGGGAGAGCCTGAATGCTGCCCCCGTCCCCCGGCTCCGGGCGCTTCCTCTCGCTAATCTGCTCCACTCCTTCCATTCCCAGCAGGAAACCGAGGCCGCAGGGCCATTTATGGTAAAAACAAAAAAAAGATAATTAGGAATGGAGTGAGTGCAAGCAGGATGGGAGGGAGCGGGGTCACGTCCCTGGGGGGGGGGCGGGCGGGCACATGCACAGACACGAGTGTGCACGGACATGAGCGTGCACGGACACGAGCGTGCACAGACATGAGCACTGCGCCCAGCCATGGGCAACGCGGATGCAGCCAGCAGAGCCGGGCCTGAGAATTGGGGGACCCCTGACACCGGGGTCGGGATTCACGGGCCATGTGGGCCACGTGGGGTGCACGGGGTCTCGTGCGCGGGATCTGGGGCTTGCAGGGTCTGGCACACGTGTGACCTGCACCATGCGCTGCCGCCCCCTCGCAGGGCCTCGCCGCAGCCATGCTGCCCACGCGCCGGGAGCTGCCAGGGCCGGCCGCGGGGCCGCGCAGCCGCCGACCCGCCGTGCTGGCCAAGGCGCCCGCCTGCCCGGAGAGCTCRCGCTGCGTCAGGGCCACCGGCCGTGCCGGTGCCGCACGCTCTCGGGCGAGGTGATCAGCCCGCCGCTGGGCGACCTCGGCACAGCACCCATGCGGGGCTGGCTCGTGCCGGAGCCGCGTTCGGGGAGCGCTCCTTCCCGCGGGGCCGCCACGACCTGCTGCCTGGGCTGGGCCAGCAGCCGCAGGGCCCCGGGTGCTGCCGCCACTGCTGGAGCGCCGTGTCGCTGCCCGTCTTCGGGGCGGCCCCCGGCGGCCCCCTGCCCTGCTCCGAGTCCCTGCCGGGCTTCGACCTGGACCTGGCGCCTCCATCCTCGACGACAGGCTGCACATCATGGATGGCTACGAGCTGCCCGCTGCTGAGGCCCCGTGGAGCCACCATAGGGAGCACACGTGGCTCCAGCCGGGGGACCTCAGGGAACATTTGGGGAGGCTCGGGGCGGCCCCCTGCCACGGCCAGTGGAGGTTGGGGTGTGCAAGCACGCGCCTCTGTCCCTGTGCATGCACCCGCACATGTGTGCATTCATGCACACACACACGCGTGCACCCACTGACACGTGCAGCATCCACGCAGGGGCACAGCGACGCTGCCCAGCTGCGGCTCTTGCCACGTGGCTCCGGCCGCCCCACGGATTTCTGCCGCGTGGTGGGGACCTGGGACCCTTTGCTATCAGGGCGTTTGGGCTCTTCAAAGGGGAGCGGGCTGAGCCCCTGGGCACCCCGCTGCTCCTGGCCCTGCGCAGACCCCCACGGCCCTGTGAGCGCCTCCCCATGGGKTGCAGGGGCCCTGCTCGGGCTCAGCCCCATCCCCAGGGTGGCCGCGCAGTGCCATGAGCCGCTCGTCCCCCCCTCCAGTATCGCCTCCCACACCGTGGGAACGTGGGYGGGATGGGGGCGGGTGGCACTTCCTGGCCAGATGTTCCCAACATCTGGATTCCTCTATAAACAGTCACGAGGGGGCGGGCCAGGCTGTGGCCATCCATCAAGGGCTGAGACCGGGGCAACTCGGGGCCGCGGTGGCTGGCCCGGCCTCGCACGCAAGGAGGCTGAGCAGCGCCTGGTGCGGGCTGGCACCGCCACACAAAGGCGACGGGATGGGGAGGCATCGCGAAGGGGACGGGCACTGCCGAGCTCCTGGCCCGCCCGGGACGGCTGGCCCCCCCCTTCCCCAGGGCAGCTGCCCTTGCGGGGTGCGATGCCCAGTGCAAGGGGGGAAATGTGGGGCACAATGCCTTGGTGCAAGGGGGGGGGAAATGCAAGACACGATGCCCTGGTGCAAGGGGGGCTGGCAGAGCTGGCTCATCCCGTGGCTGCCGGATGGAAAAGCTGGAGCGAAGCTGGCAGCCGCTGCTGGGGCCGTGGCAGCTCCTGCCTAAATAAGGAGCCGGCGGCAGCGGGGGCCCAGTCTGCCCCCGGTGCCCCGAGCCTGGTCCGCGCACACGGCTGGGGCCGGGGCTGCCCCAGCACCAGGCGGGTGTGTGAGGCCTCCTGGGACCCCGCGGAGCTGCCCCACGGGCGCCCCCAACCCGCCTTGCCACCCCCCAGTCGCAGCCCAGCCCAGGGGGTGCAGCGAGGCTTTATTACAGCACCAGGCGCCCAGCAGGGGCAGCAGTTCGTGGAGATTTACAAGGGGCCGGGGGGGCCCAGAGGGTTTAAATACTGTACAGCAGGCCGGGCCGGGGCTCAGCTGCGGGCGGCACAGTGGGGGCCGGCGCAGCCGCTCCGGGTCTGGCGGCGGCCGGGTCAGGGCTGCGGCGGAAGGGGGTCCTCGGGGCTGGGCCGCTGCAAGAGCTGCTGCTTCTGCAGCCCCTTGAGCTGGTCGAGCAGCTCCCGCACGAAGTCCTGCGTGGGGGGAATGAGGGGCTCAGCGCCGCACCAGCCCCACCACGCCTGATCTCTCCCTGCGCCCATCACCAGGGCCTCTGGGCAGGGGAACAAGGGGCTCAGCGCCGTGTCAGGTCCCACATGCCCCCTCCCCAAACACAACACCCCCCCACACGCCCATCACCGGG
>NW_020451128.1:289830-299673 GCF_003343035.1 Apteryx rowi
GGGGCTCCGGGGGGGCCCGGCCCGGGAAGGGGCCCTCCGGGGCGATGGCCCTGGCGGGTCTGCGGGGGCCACGGCCTGGGGGGGCTCTGGGGACCCCTTGGGGGAGCCTGAAGCGTCTGGCCCTGGGTCTTCGTGGGGCGATGGGCTTGGGAGGGGGGTCTGCGGGGGCCGCGGCTTTGAGGGGGCTCTGGGCCCCCCGGGGGGGGTCGAGGCGGCTCTAGGCCTCTTCTCCAGGAAGAGTTTCTGTTCTTTCTTTGTTGCTTTTTAAACCTGCCTAGTTTGTTCCCCGTTTGGGAAAGAGGGGTGGGAAAAGCTGCTTTTGAGTCATGCTGGTGCCTTTGACAAAGCCGATGGGGGTGTGTGTGCGGGGGGGGAGGTTGACCCCCAGGAGCCGCAGCACAGCTGCTCCGCGAGGCTGCGGCCTTCCTCGGACTATCGGGGCGGCCTCACCCGGCGCCGTTGGACCGAGAGCGCGGCAGGGCACGAGGGGGGCACGGCACGGCGGTGGATCGCTGCAGGGCGGCTTTGCAGAGGCTCGGAGCGACACTGCGCGCATGAGTCACAGTGTTTGCTGAGGTCTGCGTCCCGGACATCCCCTTCCCCGAGCCCTCGGCGCAGCAGCTTTTCCCCCTCTCGAGCTGTAACCGCAGCCCCTCGCGGCTGCGCAAACGCTTTGTGCCATGTTCTCCAGGGTGCCTCGTAATGGAGGGGAATTATGGCTTGCAAGCGCTGCTTACGCCGCGGGGCAGGTAGAGGATTGCAGGGGGGTGGCCTGGGCCTCAGGGCGGCTTCCTTCCTCCGGGCAACGCGGCTCTGATCCGGCTTCCTGGTGAGAGCCCGGGACCTGCTGCTTCGGCAGATATCAAGCGCCAGTTTGGCTAGGAAGGGGCTCAGCTCAGGCCCTCGGCCTGGCCTGGTGTCTTGGCTTGTGAATCTACTCTTGTCTAATGCAAAAAGAGTAAATTTACTTGAAGGATTTGGTGCATAAGGTGTAAGGTTGCTAGGGATTTTCTGGCAGCCGTGGTTAAAATAGGGGCTAGGCTCTGCAGGCTTGGAGCTGTGAGCCGGTGGCTGCGGCAGTGACAGGGCTGTTGCGTAGCTGCGTGAGGCTGTGGGTGACGTTCGAGTGGAAAAGGACTCCAGCGCCCTGGGACGCGGAGCAGCCCTTGGTTCAGCTTCGCAGTGTTTACATGAGGAGAGTTGGCTCCTGAGCGCTTCAGGTGCAATTAGTGGTGGCGGTTTCATCAGGCTCAGAGGTCGCCTTGACCTCTCAGGACCCAGTTTGGGAGTCCCCGTGCTCCTCCGCCTCTGCATTTCTGGACTTTGATTTGGGGTAATTCATTGCCATGGTTTTGGTACACTCGGCCTCGCTTGGTCATCAGACCCCGTGCAATGTGCTGCCGTCCTGCCGCGGGGACGTGCTGTGTCCTCCCTGTCTGGCCGGAGCCGCCGCTGAGGGCAGGCGCCCGCTGCTCTCCCTGCAGCAGAATCTGGCCCGGGATTAGCCCTGTTCCCAGCTCCCTGTCCCATGGGAGAAACTGGCCCAGAGAGCGGCCGGGGCCTTGAGGGACAGGCGCTCGGTTGGTCAGTGCCCTCAGATCTCTCTCTGCAGCAGTAAACAGGAAGCAACTTGCACTTTTAAACTGGGCTGGGTTTGTTACAGACTCCTGGGTCCTCGGAGCTTGTTGTCCCTGCGTGGAGCAGCGGAAGTTCCCCAAGAGCCGGCGGCTCCCAGGCGCTCGGCAGCGCCCGCGGGGTGGCTGGGCTGCGCCCCCAAGCAGCCCCTGCTCTCTTCCCTCTATAAGCTCACCGTCTGGGACTGCGGAGCAGAACATGCTGCAAACCGGATCCAAGGCAAACAAAAGCGTGAAACCAGCCCCGTCGCTTCCGCGTGGTCTTGTGCCAGTTTGCCAAGGCGGGCTGAGTCACAACCCCTTCTCAAACTGCGATTACTCACCTGCCAGCGCCGCCCCGCTCTGACCTGCCAGTTCCCCTCTCCCAGGCAGCTGGAGCCTGACAATAGATGTTTAAAGAGGAGGAACTGGAGGATGCGGGGCCCAGCCCTGTAACTTGAGCCCCTCGCAATGAAGAATTGTCTTGTTCTGTTTGCATCTAGGGGGGGAAGGAGGCCTGTGAGGAGGCTCGTGGCAGCTCCCTAACGCCTGCGCTTCCCATCCCCGCGCGATGCGGTGGGTTGTCGGCGACCCCACGAGCCCCCCTTGCCAGGGAGTCTGGGGGGGAATCTGCAGCCCGGGGAGCCGGCCTGGCCCGGAGGGGGATTGGCAGCAGGCCCTGCTGAGCCCGTCCGACCTGTTCTGGGCGAGCCGTTTGCAAGGCGCCTGAGTCACCGGGGAGCGAGTCCTGCCCCGGCTGGAAGGGCTGGTGCTGGGGCTGCGTGCATGCAGGGAGGGTGCGTGGGAGCCCGGCTTCCCCCGCGCCGCGGCCCCGCTGCCCTCCTGCCATTCATGCTCAACAATAGCTGCGAGCCAGCTGAGCTCATGTTCTCCGACTTCCCCGGGCGCCGCTGGCTGGAGCCGAAGTGTGCTCGCCAGATGTTTGGTCCAGGGGATGCGACGCCATACGGAGCTTTGTTCTGGCAAGGGGAGCCGCTTTCCCCTGCAGCCCCGTTGGCTGTTGGGGGACTTGGCCTCCTTCAGTGAAGAAGCTAGGTGGAGATGTTGAGCTTCTCTGTTGTGCTTCTAAAAGAGCAGTTTGCACGGAGGACAGCAAACAGATTTGGCTTTTCTGCCTCTTTCAAAGCCAGAAACGCATCTTTTTTTAATGCGTTGCATCACTTTTAAGTTAGGAAATCAGGTCCCATCCGGATAACGTTCCTGGAGTGCTGCACCTGGAGCATCTGTAGCCACGAAACACAGCGGAGGCAGCAGGCCTGAGGCAGCTGGGTCCCACCAGCTCTTTGTGCCAAGCAAGTCGTGGTGGGCACCAAGCAGGCATGCGGAGGGTTGGTCCTGCCGTGCAGGGGGTGGGGAGGACGCAGAGCGGAGAGAGCCCCCGAAACCTCCCTGTGCAGCTTATGGCTGCTCTAAACCCGGGAAAGAGAAACCTCCTGACCTGGCCGGGTGTGATCCTGCTGCCCTTCCCCTGCTGTGACCCATTTGCTCTTCCTGCCCTGCAATCCTGCTCGGGGCAGTGCCGCTCCTCGGCCCGCGCCGTCCGGTGCATGTCCGGGTGACGCGGGGCTGCGCGCGGACTTGGGCACTTGGCCCCTTCATCTTCCAGGCGTCTGGGAGCTCGTGGGGCTGGCGGACGGGGGAGTTTCGCAACGCCGCTCCATGGGGGATTTCAGTAAACAGGCCCGGCTTTGTCTAAGCTGGAAGTTTCTGGCTCTTTGGTTTATTGTTGTCTCCGAGTGCCCTGGCTTCTGCAAGCTTAAGGTGGACTTCCTTTGGCTCTGCCCCGGAGGAGGGGGGTGTTGCTGTTCGAGTCTTGCTTCATTCTCAGCTGAGTGGCAGCGGCGGCAAAGTGGGGAGCAGGGAGCCACCTGCGCGGTGTCTAACTGGGGGAGCTGGTCGTGACCTTGAGCCTTGGCTTGTAGGACCGCGATGGCTCTCTGGGTTCCCGTGCTGCAGTGAAAGGGGGTTTCCGCCTGCGTGGGCACCCGCACGATACTTGGGGCTCATCGTCCAGCCCCTACGGTAGCGCGGGCCACCAAGTTAGCCTGGATGCCGTTTGGGAGGAAAATCGGCTTTCTCGTTCTGCCTTTAGCCTTTCAGAAGGGGTCCTTGAGGAGGCCTGGCCGTGAAGCCATAAATGCCTTCCTGGCAGCCTTCCCCCTTTCCAGTCATGTCCTGGCTCTCCTGAGCTCCAAGCACAGAGTGTTTTCCTGGAGCCTTTACACAAATCTGTGCTGGCTGGAGCATTGTGTCCAGAGCGAGAAGCAGGAAGGTCTGGGGTGTGCGTGCGTTCCCTCCCGAAACGGAGCAGAGGAAGTGCTCTATAAATAACGGTTACTCGGACGTCAGAAAGCTCTTCGTGGGGTGCCCGCGAGTGCGTGCGGGGATGCCGAGCTGTCTGTAGCTGGTGCGGAAACTCCGGCTGGTCGTCTGGCATCGTACTTCCCCCGGCTCGCGTCGAGGGGGTTTGGTGTCGATTCAGTAGTGCTGCGGTTGGTCGCTGACAGCTTTTTTTCTCCTTTCCTCAGAGCACTGCCTGCTGCCTAAGGTGGTTGGGAGATGCCGGGCTTCCATGCCACGGTGGTGGTTTAATGCCACCAGCGGCTTGTGTCAAAGCTTCGTCTTTGGTGGCTGCAACGCCAACCTCAACAACTTTGTGACGGAGCAGGAGTGCCAGGCGAGCTGCGCCCGGAGCGGGGGTGAGGCTGCGGGCCGGCACCGCGGTGGGCCGGGGCCGGGGGAACACGCTGCCTTTGCGAGAGGTCTCCCAGCTCCGGCGTGGCGTGAGGCACGTGAGGAGCCCAGGGAGTTCACGTGCTGCGTGGCAGCCAAGCCACTATCCCCACGGGCCTGGAGCGGGTAACGGTAGCCGCGGTCAGGCTCCGGGGGAGCAGAACTGCCTTTGCTGCGTGCCTGGGTGCCCACCTCTGGGGTTAGAACAGCCTGTTTTGATCGGAGCTGGAAGGTGGTCCTGCTTGTACCATCCTCCTTCAGCTTTGCCTGCCTGCCTTCAGGTTGGGCTGGGTGGGAAATTAAGGAGGGAGCAAAGAGCAGCAGGAGCAGACACAGGATGCAATCTCCGCTTGCCATTGAGAGGCCCAAGGCCGCAGTGTAAAGTGCAGATTGACTTTGCATCAAGCAGCACCTTTACCTTTGGCTTCATGTCCCTTTGGTCAGGTTCTCCTCAGCTTCCTGCAACCTTTTGACATGACCAGTGCAGTGGGGATGGTACAGGGTTTCTGCTCTCATGTTGCCCCYGAAAGGCCCAGTGTCAGGACCCCCAGGTCTTCCAGTAACAGCCACAGAGCAGCCTTGGGTCATCCCAGCGCGGGGTTTGCCTATCTTGCACCAGAGTGACCCGTGTGTGCGTGTGCTTTCCAGGAGAGAAAGACTCCAACGAGATCCTGCTGCCCAGCAGAAAAGTGGACGGCCAGAAGGCAGACGGTACGTGGGCTGGCTGGGACCGTCCCTGGGGAGCGACCCTGAGTGCTTTGCCCCTGTAGCTGTGGGCGATCGGGAGGAGCGCAGGGCCCTGCTGTTCCTGCCTGTCCTCCTGGGGGAGGAACAGCCCGGTGACCTTCCAAGGAACCAGGAAATCCCCGCAGCGGGAGCCTGAGGTGTGCCGCAAACCCGCTCAGCTGCTCGCGGCTGTCTGCCGCTCTGCAGCAGGGCCCATGTTCCCCGCTCGTGGTTTGGGGCTGGGCCGTGGCGCCCGGGCCGTGGGCATGTCCTCCCCTGCTGGCAGCTGCCCCATCCTGCTGGGGGAAGAGTCCTCTCTCTGCTCCCCGCTTCGGGGCCCTCCTCAGCTCTCCTGGATGCAGCACTGTGCTGCTGCGCCTACTGCCCCCGTGACTCCAGCCTGTGCTGCCCAGGGATGTCCCTTCGCGTCCTCTGCCGGGATTCGGCTTGGGATGGTTTCCGAACGAGTCTGGCTCTGTGTGTTTGACCCACAACAGTCTTGTCTGACCTGCAGTTTCTGTTTGTTTCAGCTGCGAACAAGCCTGGACATCGTGCTGAGCAGGCCAATGACTCCTTCAGCTATGAAGGTTAGGTCCCACAGTGTTCTTCTGAGGCCTTCGATAGACATCCCTCCTTCCCTGGGATGGGCTGCGAGGCCAGATGCGGGCTGTGGGAGTGCTGCAAAGCGGATGCCAAGTTCCTTTCATCCCCCACCTTGTATGCTGTGACTAACAGGCTGGACACAGCCACCATGGGGTGTAGTCGTGGTGCTTCTGAAAGGGAAATGCTTGTGTTACGGAGTGACCCAGCTGCTGGCTGAGAGTCTGAGCTGTCAGACCTCCCCTTCAGGAAAGGAGGGATACAAGGGACAGTGTTTGAATGAGGTGGGAGTTTTTTGGGGGGTAAACACATGCTCTGCTGTGTTCTGCCTTTGCAAAGCTGTAGAGCCTTCCCCACTTCTGCAGGGGTGCTCGGAGAAGGTCCAGCCCCTCGCCTGTCATGCTGAGGGGCAAAGGCAGAAGCGGTCCAGCAAAGTGGGCCCTGTGTAATGCCCTCTTGCCAGGATGTCTTCAGCTCAGGGCCGTGCAGCTCAGCCATTCTTAATGCTTTGTGGCTGTGAGTCCTGAGTCTCCTGGTGTTCAGAGGGGTGTTGGGAAATGCCCTGCTGCTCTGGGAGAAGCAAAGCTCCCCTGGTCCCTGTGCTCGGGTCTGTGCCCACCGTAACTGTGTGAACTGTCCGTCTCCCTCTTCCTGCCTGTCTCTCCACAGAGTTCTGCATGGTCCCCCAGGTGACCGGCCCGTGCCGTGCCTCGTTCTCCCGGTGGTACTACAGCCCAGCTGACCGCACCTGCAAGAAGTTCATCTACGGAGGCTGCCGGGGCAACAAGAATAACTACCAGAAGGAAGAGCAGTGCATGCATCGCTGCAGCCGGGAGCCAGGTGAGACGCAGAGATCCCTCCTGGGCTGACTGGTCTCCAGCAGGCTGGATGGGACCTGGGCAGTGGGATGTGCATCCCCTGAGCTGCTCTGGCTCTCCCCATTTGCCCTAGGCTCTTTCTCAAGCAGAGCCTTGAGCAAGTCTATTAATAACACACAAATCGGGGCTTTTTGAAGATGTCCCCAGCAGCACAAACCCAGCCGTGCTTGGATGCTGAGCTGGAAACAAGGGCATGCTCACAGCCTGTTTTTTCATTGCTCATGTGCCTGTGCTGGGTCTGCCATGCTTACAGAGGGGAGAGGATGGGTCTGAACTGGGACAGGGGGCACAGAAGCCTCTTCCATGCCTGTCTGTAATGGTCATCTCACTCCTGTTCCCTTCCTTTCAGGAAAAAATGGTCCAGATTTTCATTCTGACCTCTCCACCAAAAGTGAGTGTCATCCAGCCCCCAACAGTTCCCCTGTGCCCCTCGTCCTGGCACTGCAGGGCTCCCCAGGCCTGTGAGCAACCTGGTGGCCAGTGCTGGGCTGGGGAACGTGGTCCAGGCAGAGGAGCTGGGGCAAAGCCCTGCAGTGCAGAGAGCTGTTGGCCCTTGCAGGTTGCTGCCTGCAGCCACGTGCCTGTTTCAGGCCTTGGGGGCGAGCATTGCCTCTCCCGTGCTTTCCTGAGCCCCCCAGGCCTCCTCCGGGGCAGTCCGGGCTCTGTAACCTTGCCTTGCTTTCCTCCCCAGCTATAGCTCTCGCAGTGCTGCTGGCCATCCTGGCAGCCATCCTGCTGGGCTACATGATCGACGTCTCTGTCAAGATGTGCAGGAAGAACCCAGAGCTGACAGCGGGCGCAGCCTGGAGCCCCCTGGACGACAAGGAATACCTGATGAGCAACGCTTACACGCTCTGAAGGCTGCTTGCTCCACAGCCCCCTATGGCTCGTGCTGAGCTGGGCCTGGGCATGTATATAATAGAGAATGGCCTCTGTGTCTGTCTCCAGAGAGGGTGAATTCAACCCTCGCATGCTGGGCTGCTAGCTGTAAACCTCTCGGGCTGGGTAGAGCTGTCTGAGGTGCATTTCAGGCACCTGGGCTCTGACTACACTCTCTTTTTCTTTTTCTTATTTTTTTGAAGGGGCGTTTTTTTTTTAATTATTTTGTAACTAAATGATTGCTGTAAATCAATAGCGGAAGTCATGGGCATCTCAGATGGTGCCAGCAACCCCCTCCTGCCCCAGCACTCCACGCTCTGCCTCAGCCCCTGCACCCAAGTGCCTGCTCGAGGGGTCCCCTGCAGTGTTTCCTGCACCCACCGTGCAGTGCATTGAAGTGGGCACTGGTCTGGTCCAGCTTCCCTGCGGGTTTACCTGCTGCCTGGAGCTTGCCAGCACCCGAAGGTGGCTGAGACCCTGCAGAGGACCCTGTGCCCAGGCTGGTGGTGTCTGATACAGGCCTGCCCGTGGGTAAAAACACCGGCACGGCTCTGTGAGCACAGGATCCAGCCAGGCCTGGTCTCCCCTCTGCCACAGCAGCTCCTTCCCAGCCTGTGCTGGGGGGGCTGCGTCCCCATGGCCTTAGGTGTGTCCAGACCCATCTCTGAGTGCTGCCCATGGGGGGGCTGTGACTTGCCCTCCTCTCCTGTTCATTGGGTTTCCTTGAGCTGCTCGGAGCTGGGCAGGAGCCCTGGGCAGCCCCCCAGCTGCTTTGGTGGGGTGGAGATGGGGACCAGCCCCCCTCTGGCTCAGCCCTGGGGCTGCCCCTGTCGGAGGTGCCTTAAACCCTGTCTGCTCCCACCGCTGCATCCTGAGCCTGGCAATGCCCCAGGTTGAGCCCGAGCCTCTGGGGCCTGCAGCAGTCCCTCCTCTGCTTTCTCTCAGGGGTGCTTCGGCCGGGGGATTTGTGACCATTGTTGATGTGTCTAATCTGTCTGGTCTAGTTTTTAATTTTTTTGTTGTTTTTTTACACATTAGAGGAATTTCTCTGAATAAAGGGAGATGTGAACCACCTTCCTCAGCAGTTCTGGCTTCCTCGGGCTGCCAGGAACTGAGCGGCCGGGGGAGCCCGAACGTAACCCCCAGCCTGGGGGAGCGAGAGGCGCCAGTGTGTGGATGTGAAGCTCTTTATTCGCTCGGGTTCTCCCCTGCCCTGCTGCTGCCTGGATCAGGTCCTCAGTCCCAACACTCAGGTGTCCAGGCTCCCGCAGGTGTCCTCGCACTGGGCTTGGGGGGGAAGAGGCTGCTCCGCTCGTCCCGGGCTGCACTGGGGGCACTGTTCCCAGTCACCCTCGGGGCCTTGCTGCCTCCGGCTCCCGGGGCTGTGCAGATGTTGGTCCTCAGTCCCATGGGGCGATGCCACACTGGGGGGCAATGGCTCAGCTGGCGAAGATGTAGAGCGCGTGTCCGGGGTCGGCGAGGAGCACCCTGGGCCGGGAGGGGAGAGCAGCCGTGAGCGGCGCCTGGCCAAGGTGTCGGGGCCGTGATTAGCACAGGGCTGGGCGCCATCCCCGAGCTGTCGTCCGGGAGCTGCCAGGACCTGCTGGCTCAGTGAGATGGTGGCAGCGGCACCTCCCTGCCACAGGGTGCTCCCAGGTGCTGGTTTTGGGGAGGGAGTGGGGTCCCTGCCCCCTGTATTTGCCCCCCCCCAGCCTCACCGTTCGCCCCAGTGGTAAAACGCCCGGTCCTGGTAGAAGTTGCACAGGAAGAGCCACACGCTGATGGTCTCCATCCAGAAGATGACGAAGAGGAACCAGACGGAGGAGAGGAGGAAGAGCTCGCACGCCATGGTCCGGGGGGGGCCTGTGGGGGGTCAGGGCCAGGGCAGGGCTGCTTTGGGGCCAGATCAGGCCCCTTTTGTGTGTGGTGGGGGGGCCTCTGGGCTGGCTCCATGCATTGCCCCCAATGCACCCCCCCTATTGCACTGCCCCCCCCTCCCCTGTACTCCCAAATGCACTGTCTGTCCCTCAAGGCATGGGCCCTCCCCAATAGATTGGGGTAGTCCAATCTATCCCCAATTGCACTGTCCAGTACGACTCCCCCATTTCACCCCCCCCAATACCTGCACCTCAGTACTCCCCATTGCACTGCCCCCATAATGCATGTCCCCCCTGCAAACACCCTCCTGTTGCACACCTCCCTCACAGCTCCCCATTTCACTGCACCCCATACTCCCCGTTGCACTGCTCCCATGCACTGCCCCCCAAAGCAGCAGCCCCCATTACACCCCCTCTGTTGAACTGCCTCCAGTACAGGCCCTCCCCAAAACTCACCAGTGCACTGGCTCCAATACATGACCACTCCCATTCCACTGCCCCCATTTACCCCCCCCC
>NW_020451128.1:300783-304650 GCF_003343035.1 Apteryx rowi
CAGGGACTGCAAAGTCCTGGGACCCCCCATGGCCCCAGCACCCCCAGGACCCCAAGGCCCAGGGACCCCACAACACCAGGACCCTTGCGGCCCCCTGGACCCCGTAGCCCAAGGACCCCACGGCCCAGGGATCCAATGTCTCCGAAGGGATCCTATAGCCTGGGCAGGGGCTTGGTGGAGCTGCCTACCCCATGACCCTGGGACCCCACGGCCCTGGATACCCCCCCACCCCTGGCCCTGGGGACCCTGTCAGCAGCCCACAGCCCTGGGGCACCACAGACACTCCATGGCTCTCACCGCCTGTGTCCCCCCAGGACGGACACTCGTCTGACTCCAGCTCCAGCTCCAGTTCCAGCGATGGGGAGAAGGTAAGTAAGCGCAGACCTCCCCCCCCCTCCCCCCATCAGGGCACAGCCCTGGCCCCCCCGTCCACCCACCCTCCCCTCTGCTCTCCTTGCAGCACCACAGCCCAGGCCACGAGCACAAGAAGAAGGAGAAACTGCACAAGAAACCCAAGGACAAGAAAAAGGAAAAGAAAAGCCACTGAGCAGGGCTGGGGCCCAGCAGTGCTGCTGGGGGCGATGGGGCAGCAAGGGGGCAGGGGAGGGCCCCGAGGCAGGGCCCAGCACCCCCCCAGGGCAGCACCACCCCTGCCCTAGCTGCTAATAAAGAGCTTGAATCCTGACTCCCTGCATTGTGTGTGTAGTRGGAGGACCGAGGCCCTGACCGGAGTCCACGGGCCGGGGGGAAACGCCTCAGGCAGTGCCTGACTCACAGGGCCGGGCCGGGCTGGGGGGGGGRAGATGCCCTATGGGGCGGCAGAGAGGGCAGCAGGGTCCGACGCCGGGGAGCCGCGTGCCCACGCCTGGATGGTGGCGGCTGTGGCAGGAGAAGCCCCGTCTGGTGTTGGCCCCTGCGGGGGCTGGCGCAACCCCCCGTCCCGCGGGACTGAGCAGAGCCACACGCCCAGCACCGTCTCTTCTTTATTGACTGGTTGTTGCTACAGGCAGGGGGGCCGCGTGCTGGGACCGTGGCACCGCACGGCCCCTCAGCCACGGGAACAGGAGCAAGGAGCCACGCAGCACCCAGGGAGCACCCAGTACCAGCCCAGGTGCAGCAGAGAAGGGGCAGGGGGCCTCAGCCCCTCCCCGAAGCCTGCAGGGTTCAGGGCACAACAGCAGCTCCACGAGGGCTTTGACACAGCGCCAGGAGGAAACGACCCCAAGCCCGGGTTTCTGCATGCCTGGCCCTGCGCCACAGTGCACGGGAACCCCTGCTCCGGCCGACAGCTACATGCCTCTGCCCGAGGTGCCTGCCCACTCCCTGGGGCTCCTCGTGGAGCAGCTGCGAGATAACGCTGCAAAAAGGGGTGCTGCCCGGCATGGGAGCCCCCTCCCTCCCCGCAGCCCAGCCCTGCTCCCCCCAGAGCTCCTGCAACTGCTCCCGCTGGTCCAGCTTCCAGAGACGAGTCGCTCATTTGCTTCCACGCTCAAAGGGGGCTCCCGCCCCTTCAGCCCCCATGCAGGGGGGCGCCGCTTCCTCCCTCCCCCCCCAGTGCACTAACCCCGCAGTATCTCGATACCAGAGGGCCCCACGGCAGTGCCAGATGCCAGGAGGCACCCGGCCCTCCTGCAGCCCCCCCATGCAGAGATACTGCRCAGCCAACACACTCCAAGGGCCCCAGGCAGCATCTATTTAAGCAGGGCGGTGGGAGCGCGCCCCGGGCGGGCGGTGGGGCCAGTGGACGCCCCATCACCTGATGAGGTGGTAGGTGAGCCAGTACATGAAGAGCGGCTGCACGGCGGCAATAGCCATGGTGAGGTACATGCGCAGCTGGTTCTTGGCCCCCCGCACCAGCACCCCCTCGGCAGCCGCCTCCGACAGGATCTTCAGCCGCAGCGTCCTGATCTGGGGGGAGCAGAGGAAGAGGGGTCGGGCCCAGGTGGCGAACACGCGTCCCGAAGCCGCAAGCTGCACAGGTGGCCCGGAGCTCCCAGCGCAGGATGGCTGCACCGCACTGCGTGCCCATCCCTTACCATGAAGACGAAGATGCTGATGCAGCACCAGCCCAGCACCATGTAGTAGCCGGTCTTCCCAAAGAGCAGCCCGGACACGAGGCCCACAATCATCCTGCCAACAGCAAGAAATGGTGAGCGGGGCCAGGGTTGCGTGCCAGGCGCACGGGAGCAGACGGCTTGGCCACAACCGCCGGGCTCCCCTCGCCGCCTGGGCACTCACCCCACGTATTTGTAGCCAGAGAAGGCAACGAGGTCGATGGTGGTGAGGTCGGTGTTCACGGTGACCAGGTAGAGGCTCAGCAGGATTGCCAGCACCTCCACGATCAGCCAGGCCAGGGCAGAGCTGGCCTGCAAGCCCAGGCTGTCAGGAGAGAACCTGGCGGCACAGAAGGAGAAAAGCTGTTCCCTGCGCCTCTGRCCAGGTGAGGCCTGCAAACCTCACGAGGTCCCTGCTGCTGTCGGCATCAGAGCGGCCCTGCTGCACCGACCCTCTGTGCAAACCAGCCCTKGGCGGAGGTGGCGCTGGCTGCCACGCGCTGTCCTCACCTGTTCTGCGTGCCCAGCGCTAACCCGGCCACCAGGATGTATGTGATGAAGGCCATGACTGGGAAGACAAAAGACGAGAACAAGAGCTGTGAGCACGCGCTGCCCGGAGACCCCGTGCCTCCCTCACTGCGGAGCTGCCAGCGCTGAGCCTGCCATGCTTGTCACACTGGCGCCAGAGGGCACCGAAGGGCTGTGGCTGAGCTAAACTCGGCCCTTTAAAGGTCTCGGCTGTGACATGAACCATGTGAAACAGGCAGACTGTGYTCACGTTGGTGCTGTGGGAAGCGCTGGGCTGGCTACGCTCACTCTAGAGAGGCCGAGACGTTTTACAGGGGACACAAAGGGAGAGCGCAGCCACCTCCTCCTCCTCCTCCTTCTCCTCCTCCTCCCCCCTTTGCAGCAGGCAGCATCTCAGGGTCCCTGGGCAGCAGCTGTGTTCAGGACAGAGCCTGGCTCCCATTGAAGCCGAGCACCCACCGTCCCACCAGACTTGGGGCAGCCCCAGCACCCCCAAACGGTGCCGAGCTTTGACACACATTTGGTCTCACACTGAGCCAGAGAGGGGCTGGGGAGAAGCTGTCAGCCTGCAGCAAGCAGCGGGGACTGGTCCCACGGGGCAGGACATACCTGGGATGTAGAGATCCGGCGCGTTGACGTCGAACCGGGGGGCCACGGGGGCATCCTGCTGGTACCGCACCTGCCAGTCCTGCGGGGAAGGTGCCGTTAGGGTGCCGGGGGCTGGACACCGCTGTGTGGGCACCAGCCCGGCCCGGCCACCCCCCTCTCACCTGGTGCATGAAGGGGAAGACGAGGAGCCCCAGCTTCCTGCCCACGTAGACAGTGTCCACAGCRAAGTAGTACTTCAGCCGCCCCACGGGGACGAGGCGGTCGATCTGCAGGATGGGAGAAGCCATGAGGCACCTGGCACCGGTAACCAGCACAGGACCCCTCCCAGCGCCCCCCTCCCAGCGCCACTCACATTGCGGTCCACGATGTCACGGCCCTGGCTGGCCARGCTGGTGCCGTAGGCCATGGCCAGGCTGGACACCGGCTCACCCAGGAAGGAGGCCGGCGGCGGGTACTGGGAGGCGGCGGGTGGCGGCGCCCCATAGCCMCGGCCCGGGGGGGCCCCGCTGCCCCCGGCTGCGCTGGTGTCGTCGAAGAGCGGGTGCGGGTCGGCCATGCGCGGCGGGGCGGCCACCGGCACCCGGCGCTTGGGGGCTGCGGGGAGAGCGGGCGTCAGGCCCGCGGGACCGGCGCTGGGCAACGGGCCGGGCCCCTCTCGGGTCCCCGGCCCCGGTAC
>NW_020451128.1:305073-306150 GCF_003343035.1 Apteryx rowi
AAGTCGTTGGCTCGGGGGACCCTCCCCCTCCCCTCGCACAGCTCCGCCGCCGTCGCCCGGCACGGTCAGGTGACCGGAAGCGCGCGCGTCACCTGTGAGTGGTGAAGCCAGGCTAGCTTGCCCGTCCCCAAGATGGCGGCGCCTGCCCGGTTGGCGGGGCCCGCCTCGACGGCCACGGTGTCCCGGCGCCCGGGGAGGAGGGGAGCGGCAGCGGAGCGGGGCCGGGTGTCCGCAGGGCCGCGGGGCCACGGCAGCGGCCGGGCCCGGTGTCCCCAGGGCCGCGGGGCCACGGCAATGGCGGGGCCCGGTGTCCCCAGGGCCATGGTGTTGCCAGGGCAACGGTGGGGCCCGGTGTCCCCAGGGCCGCGGTGTTGCCAGGGCAACGGTGGGGCCCGGTGTCCCCATGGCTGCGGGGTCACGGCAATGGCGGGGCCGGGTGTCCCCGGGGCCACGGTGTCGCCAGGGCGAGGCGCGCATCCCTCAGCGCCTCCGCCGCGACAAGCCAGCGCCGCCGGCGGCCGGGGCACGCGGAGCCCCCTCGGCGATGGCCCCCGCTGTTATCGCTTCCTGGCCGGTTTCCGACGGGAAAGGGGCCGCTGGGGCGCAGCCTGGCGCCTGCCCCATCCGCCTGCGGGACGGAAGCGGCGCCCCGAGACGGGGCCGGCACCGCGGGGCCTCGCGGCGGCCTGTGACCGGTCCTGTGACAGGCGGCGGCAGGGGGGTGTGCGGGGGGGGGGCCGTCACATGGCGCTGCTGCGTGTCTGCGCCTGCCGGCGAGGCGAGGCGAGGTGAGGGCCGGGCCCCCCTGCGCCAGCCCCGGCCCCACGTCGATGGGGTTTGGCAGGACCGGGGCGGCTGCAGGGGAGCGGGGTTGTGCGCCCTGCCTTGCTCTGGTGTCTGTCACCTGGCTGCATCCTGCACCCCGTCACCTCCTGCCCGTCACCCCAGCTGCATCCTGCACCCCATCACCCAGTGCCTGTCACCTGGCTGTGTCCTGCACCCCGTCACCCGGTGCCCGTCACCCAGTGCCTGTCGCCTGGCTGTGTCCTGCACCCCGTCACCCGGTGCCCGTCACCC
>NW_020451128.1:306766-310959 GCF_003343035.1 Apteryx rowi
GGCGCCGTGGGGCTGCGGGCGCTGGAGCGGCCCCGCCGCCCCCCCGGCTCCCCGGCGCCGCCGAACGCCTCCGACTGGGACCTGGCCTCCTCCTTCCTCTTCGCCACCACCCTGCTCACCACCGTGGGTAAGGCCGGGCCCCGGGCGAACCGGGACCCCCGTGACAAGCGGGACCCCTCCTGCAAACCGGGACCCCCGTGACAACCGGGACCCACCCCGAGAACTGGGATCCCCGTGCAAATGGGGACCCCCCTGGGCACCGGGAGCCCCATGTGCACCGGGACCCCTCGTGAGAACCGGGACCCCCGTGACAACCAGGACCCCCATGTGCACCAGGAGCCCTTGTGCGAACCGGGACCCCCGTGTGAACCGGGACCCCCGTGAGAACCGGGACCCCCATGTGCACCGGGAGCCCTTGTGCGAACCGGGACCCCCGTGCAAACCGGGACCCCCGTGAGAACCGGGACCCCCATGTGCACCGGGACCCCTTGTGCGAACCGGGACCCCCGTGCAAACTGGGGCCACTGTGCTCGCTGGGACCCCCATGTGCACCAGGACCCCTCGTGCAAACTGGGAGCCCTGTCAGAACCGGCACCACTGTGTGCACCAGGACCCCCCGTGAGAAGTGGGACCCCCATGCAAACTGGGACCTCTGTGCAAACACGGACCCCTGTGCGCACCGGGACCCCCCCCCACGCGAATTGGGATTCCTGTGCGACCCAGGGTCTCTCAGTGCAAACCAGGACCCCCCTGCAAACAGGGTCCCCGCAGCCCCCAGCCCACCGTGCACCCTGGGGCCGGCTGTGTGCACCGGGCGTCCTGGGACCCTCCGTGCGCCCTGGGAACCACCGAGCACCCTGGGAACACCCAGGAAGGTCCCTGTTCCCCAGGACCCCTCCGTGCATCCAGGGACCCCCAAGGGGGGCAAGCCCTTGCCGGGGGGGCAGCTGCGAGCAGGGTGGGTATTTAGCGAGGGCCCCTCCGAGCACCCAAACGCCTTTCGCCCCGAGGGGCCACTCGGCTGCTCGCTCGCTTCCTCCCACAGGAAATCCTGTGCACGGGGCTGCCCGCGGCGGGCGGCCGGTCGGCAGCGGGGCCCTGCCGGGGGGGTCCCTGCAGCCAGCCGGGCCCCCAGGCCCCTTTCCTAGCAGGTGCTGCGCACCAGCGGGGCAAACTCTGCCTCGGAGCCGGGTCGGGGGCTTGGCGGCGCCTGGGGCCTCCTTGGGTCAACAGGAACAGAGCAAAGAGCAGCCAGGGGTGGTGGGGCCGGGGCGACCCGCAGGGTTCCTTTCAGAGCCGCAGCCACATCCCGTCGCTCCGGCTGGCCCGGAGCCATGCAGGCACGTGGGGATGGAGCGGGTGCTGCGGCCAGCCYGGGGTCTGCGTCGCCCCACGCGCCGCAGACGCCTGGGCCCCTGCTGGCGCCCCGGCGACCCCCTGGCCTCCCCGCAGGCTACGGCTACATGGCCCCGCTCTCGGACGGGGGCAAGGTGTTCTGCATCGTCTACGCGGCGCTGGGCGTCCCCTTCACCATGCTGGTGCTGACGGCGGCGGCGCAGCGGCTCATGGGCCCCGTCACCGAGCGGCCCCTGCGGTACCTGCAGGCGCGGGGCGGCTTCTCGCGCCGCGGGGCCGCCYGGGCCCACCTGGCCCTGCTGCTGGCGGTGGTGCTGGCGCTGTTCCTGCTGCTGCCCGCCGCCGCCTTCTGCGCCCTGGAGGCCTCCTGGAGCTACCTGGACGCCGTCTACTTCTGCTTCATCTCCCTGGCCACCATCGGCCTCGGCGACTTCGTGCCGGGCGAGCAGCCCGGCCAGCGACTGCGGGGGCTCTACAAGGTCGCCGTCGCTGGTGAGCAGCACCTGGGGCGCGGGAACGGGGCGCGGGAACGGKGCAGGGGGGCCGGATGCTTGGGCCCGGGGCGCGCGGTGCCGGCGTGTGCTGACGCTCTCTCCTCCCGCCGCGGCAGCCTACCTGCTCCTGGGGCTGACGGCCGTGCTGCTGCTGGCGCAGACCTTGCAGCGCGTCGCCGAGCTGCACGGCCTCCCCGCCGCGCTGCCGCCGCTGGCCGAGCCCCCCGAGGAAGCCGCGCGGATCCTGGGCAGTGAGGCGCCCGCGCCGGAGCCCCGCGCCGAGGAGCAGCCGCCCACCGCCACCCGCCGCGGCTACGCCTCCATCAACCGATAGCGTTGCAGGCGCCGGTCCTCCCTGCCCGCGCGGCGGGGTGGGAGACGGCACCGACGCCGGTGGGGGCCAAATCCTGCATCCCGTGGCAGGCCGGCCACTGGGCAGCTTGTCCAGGACGCAGGAGAGGGAACGCAGGAGGGACTGTGGGAATAAACGTTAGCCAGAGCAGGAAGGTTTCCCACGCTCGTGCCGGTGCCGGCGGCACCCTCGGGGTGGGGAAACGGGGGCGTCCGGGGAAGCTGGGTGCGATCCGAGCTCCCGGCACGTGCTGCAGCCTGCGGAGGAGCTCAGGGCACTCGCAGAGCAGCAGGACATGGTGGTGCCGGGGCTGCTGCAGCCGCACCAGGGTTGGGACGCCCCAGGACCCCCCCCCCAGCACAGCCCCAAGCCGCAGCGTCGTTTTATAGAAAACCTTTATTCTGTGCAAGCGGGGCGGCGGGGGCTTCGGGCGGCGGGGAGGCCCCCGGCCCCAGGGTGCTCTCCGTGGCCCCGCTGGGGGCAGGACGGGCCCCCTCCCCGGCCGGCGAGCGGAGAGCCGGGGGGTCCCGGTGCCCCCCACGGCGTGTCTGTACATCCAGCCCCGCTCCTATATACACACAATAAATACAGGCCCGGGCGGGTGGGCGGGGGGGGCCGGGGCGGCGGGCGCCCTCAGGCCCGGGGGCGCGCGGGCACGCAGCGGTGCGGTGGCTCCGCCAGGACGTAGCCGCGGGGGCAGAGGCAGCGGAAGGAGCCCTCGGTGTTGAGGCAGCGCCCGTGGAGACACAGCGTGGGCGAGCTGGCGGCCTCGGCGCACTCGTTGAYGTCTGCGGGGCAGAGCGAGGGTCGCGGCGGCGCGGGGACGGGGAGGGGGCTTGGTGTGCACGGTGCACGGTGCCCAGTGCATGGCCCTGTGCATGCACACGGGCGCAGGGGCTGCAGGCTTGCGGCAGTGCATGTGGGAGCTGCATGCAAGCGGCTTTGCAAGGGACGTGCCGCCGCAGGGACGCACAGAGGGTTGGGGGTCCCGTGGTGACAGTACGGCGCGGGAATCGTGTGTGCAGGGGTGGCCGGGCCAGTAGCACAGGGGGACGGGGGGCTGCTGTGCACGGGGCAGCTTGCCCAGGACTGTGAGCACGAGAGGGGGGTCGGCATGCCGGGGGGGCTGCGTGCAAGGGGAAGGGTCTGCATGCAGGGGGGCTGCAGGGCTGCCTGCACGGGGATGAGTGCAYGGGGCTGCGCACGCGGGACAGGATCTGCGCGCACGGGAGGGGATCTGCATGCACAGCGGGGAGCGCGCCGAGGCCGCGTGCCCGCGCCGGGGCTCTCACCAACACAGGCCAGCCGGGCCGTGTCCAGCCGGTAGCCCTGGTCACAGTCGCAGGTGTAGCCCTCGGGCACGCGAACGCAGCGCCCGTTCTCGCAGCCGTTGAGCACGCCGCACTCCTCCGCCTGCAGCCCCTCGAACTGCTCGTAGCGGTCTGGAAAAGGGGGTTACGAGGAGGGACCTCGTCTCCGCCGCGCGCCCAGCACCTGGCACCCGGCGCCCAGCGCCCAGCGCCCGCGCCGCCCCGGCTGTGCTCACCATCCTCGCTGGCGCGGCCGGGGCGCTCGGGGAAGGTGCCGGTGTCGCGGGGCTGGTAGGGCCAGGGGGGGCCCGGCTGGGGGTCCTCGGGCTCGTAGCGGGGGCCGCTGGGGGGGCTGCGCGGGCGGTAGGAGCGGGGGGCGCCGGGGCGGCGGTAGGGCCCGCGGGGCTCCTCGAAGTCCTCGAAGTCGGCGGCCTCGTAGCGGGGGGGGCCGTAGAGGGAGCCCCCCCGGGGGTCGTAGCCCCCCGCGGCCCCCAGCCCGTAGGGGTCGTAGTCGGGGCGCAGCCCCGGGGGGGGCGCGCGCGGCGCCGTCCCCGCGAAGACCTCGGGGCCGTAGGGCAGCCCGTAGGGCGGTGCGAACTCGGGGCCGTACTCGTAGGACGAGCCCAGGCCCGGGCGCGCGGGGCCGTAGCTGGGGGGGCGCAGCACGTTGCAGAGGAACTC
>NW_020451128.1:311094-313267 GCF_003343035.1 Apteryx rowi
GGGGGTCAACGGGGGGTGCAAAGGGTCCCCCCGTCGCACAGGGGGCTGCAGCAGTGCAAAGGGTCCCCATTGCCCAGTGGCTGTGGGGATGCAAAGGGGTCCCTGCACTGTCCAGCAGCTGCAGGGATGCTGGGGGTCCCTGAATTGCCTGGGGGGTCCGTGGAGATGTGGGGGGGGGGTCCCTGCATTGCCTGGAGGCTGCAGGGATGCAAAGGGATCCCCATGTCACGCAGGGGGCTGCAGGGATGCAAAGGGTCCCCATTGACGAGAGTCTGCAGGGATGCTGGGGGGTCCCTGCATTGCCCAGGGGTCCGCAGGGATGCAAGGTGTCCCCATTGCCCAGGGGATGCGGGGGGTCCCTGCATTGCCCAGGGGTCCACAGGGATGCAAGGTGTCCCCACCGCCCAGGGGATGCGGGGGGGTCCCCACACTGCCCAGGGCTCCGCAGGGCTGCATGGCGCGAGCGTGGCTGGCAGCGCCGGTGCCAGCGCCGGAGGGGGGAGGCCGCGGGGCCGCACCTGAGTCGCGGGCCGGGCAGAGGGCGCAGTCCATGCCCCAGGCCTCGCCGTAGAGGCAGCAGCACTCGGTGTAGGTGACCTGCCGGTCGAGCCGGGGCCGCCCGCACACCAGGTCGGGACCCACCTCCTGCCAGCACACGGCCTGGTTGGCGTCTGCGGAGAGAGAGGCACCGTCGGGCACTGGCAGCAGCCGCTGCCACGGCTCGGCCCCAGGCGCTGTGCTGTGCTGTGCCGCGCTGCACAGCATCGTGCCAGGCCGTGCTGTGCCACATCGTGCTGCACCGCATCACACCGTGCTGCACCACACTGTGCCATGCTGCACCGTGCTGCACCGCGCCACACCATGCTGCACCGCACCGCGCCGTGCTGCACCGTGCTGCACTGCGCCACACCATGCTGCACCGCACCGCGCCGTGCTGCACCGTGCTGCACTGTGCCACACCATGCTGCACCGCACTGTGCCGTGCTGCACCGCGCTGCACCGTGCCACACCATGCTGCACTGCACCGTGCCGCGCTGCACCGTGCTGCACTGTGCCACACCATGCTGCACCGCACTGTGCCATGCTGCACCGCGTGTGTGCACACCACGGGAGCCCGGACCCTCACCCAGTGCCTGGCTGTCGTTGCTGACGCAGCGTCGCTGGGAGCCGTCCAGCACCAGCGGGGGGTCGCAGGAGCAGTAGTAGGAGCCGATGGTGTTGGTGCAGCGGCCCCCGATGCAGGGCTCGGCCTCCTCGTCCAGGCACTCGTCGTTATCTGCGCCGGCAGCCGTGGGCTCAGGGGCAGCCGCGGGGGCAGGGGCAGGGGCAGGGGGGCAGGGCAGGGGCAGGGGGGGGTCGGGGCGCCTTGGCTCACCGATGCACTGCAGATGCTCCTGCTCGTAGTAGTAGCCGCTGGGGCAGTAGCAGCTGAAGCCGGCGGCGGCGTTGACGCACATCCCTCCCTTGCAGAGCTGCGGCCCGAAGACTGTGCACTCGTCCACGTCTGCGGGCGCACGGGACGGTCAGGGGGCCCTGGCGACCGGGGGGGTCCTGGCATCCTGCCCCCCCCCCCCCCGGCGGGTGACGCTCACCTGCAGGCAAACCCTGGGGACCAGAGGAGGTTTGTCCCATCCCGTGGGGGCAGATGGCGTGATATTCCCCTGGGCAGAGAGACGGGTCAGCACTGCTGCGGCCCCCTCCGTGCTGGGACCTCGCTGGCGGTCGGCACGATGCCAGCCGTGCCCGGCGCTGCGTGCATCATCCTCTGCCCATGCACCCCCCCCCCCATGCGCCTCATCCCGGCCCTGTGCACCTTGTCCCGGCCCCCTGCACCCCATCCCCTGCCCGTGCAAACATCCCCTGCCCGTGCACTCCATCAATGCACCTCGTCCCACCCCATGCACCCTCTCCTCTTCCCCATGCACGCCATCCCCGTCCCCCTGCACCCCATCCCCTGCCCATGCACCTCGACAAGCAAGCCAGGGCCACGGGAGCAAGTCTGCGCCAAGGCACGGGACCCCCCCGGGCAGCCGGGCCACGGGGGGGCTGCGGGGCCGTACCTGTGCCGGGGGCYGGGCAGGGCTGCGCAGGGCACCGGCGGCCCCAGCTCCAGCCCACGCTGCAGCAGCACTGCTGCTGGGTGACGTTGGCGGCCAGCACCCCGCACGCCTTG
>NW_020451128.1:313912-317349 GCF_003343035.1 Apteryx rowi
GGCATCCCTGCCCCTCTGCACCCCCCGGCATGGTGCACCTGCATCCCCGAGCACGAACCAGCTGCACCCCATAGCACGGTCCCTCTGCACCCTATGGCATGGTCCCCCTGCCCCTCTGCACCCCCCGGCCCCCGTGCCCCCTGGCACAGCCCCCTGGCTCCATCCCGGTGCCTGGCACCCACCGATGCAGTCCCCACCGGCACCGGCTCGGTATCCCGGCTGGCAGTCGGTGACGCAGCGATAGGAGCCGGGCAGGTTCTCGCAGCGCTGGGCCCCGCAGGCGGCCCCGTACTCCCGGCACTCGTCCACGTCTGCGGCAGAGGAGACGCCCCGGGCCCGGCCGGGGCACGGGCAGGCTGGGCAGACCCGGGCACCCACGGCCCCCGAGCAGCCCATCCTGGTCCCCACGCCTGTCCCAGTCCCTGTGCCCACCCTGGTCCCGGTCCCCATCCTGGTCCCCATGCCTATCCCAGTCCCCGTCCTGGTCCCTGAGTCCATCCTGGTCCCCATCCCCATGAATATCCCGGTCCCTGTACCCATCCCGGTCCTGGTCCTGGTGCCTGTCCTGCTCCCCATGCCCATCCTGGTCCCCGTCCCGATCCCACTCCCTGTCCTGGTGCCCATGCCCCCATCCCAGTCCCTCTACCCGTCCCAGTCCTGGTCCCTTTGCCCATCCTGGTCCCTGCCCCGATCCCGCTCCCTGTCCTGGTGCCCATGCCCCCATCCCAGTCCCTCTACCCGTCCCAGTCCTGGTCCCTATGCCCATCCTGGTCCCCATGCCTCTTCAGGTCCCGGTCCTGGTCCCGGTCCCGCTCCCATCCCAGCGGCCACGCCGCCCCGCACTCACCGACGCAGTCCCCGCTGGCGCTGGCCCGGTATCCTGGCTGGCAGTCAGTGACGCAGCGGTAGGAGCCGGGGATGTTCTCGCAGCGCTGGGCCCCGCACAGCACGGTGCCGTACTCCCGGCACTCGTCCACGTCTGCGGGACACGGCAGCCTCGCAGATGGCCCGGGCAGCCCCGGCCGCGGGGGCACCGGCCCCTCCCCGGCCCYGCCGCGTGGCAGGGCAGCCCCAGCCCCTCACCCTGGCACAGGGCCTTGTCGGCGTCGGTGCGGAAACCCGCGGGGCAGTAGCAGTCGAAGGAGCCGTCGGTGTTGGTGCAGCGGCCCCCCTCGCAGACCCCCCCRCGCTGGCACTCGTCCACGTCTGCAAGAGATGTGGGGTTAAACGGGGGGGGGGGGGGCGAAAGGGACCCCACGTCTGCACCAGCCTCCATCCTCACCCCCCATCCTTGTTTCATCCCCATCCCTCATCTTCATCCCCATCCCTTCTTATTCTGATCTCCATCCCTCATTCTCATTCCCCATCCCATCCCCACTCCTCATCCTCATCCCCATCGCTCATCCTCATCCTCATCCTCCCCAGCGGCCGCCAGCCTGCAGACAGCCCCAGCCCCRGCAGCACCGCGACTGTGGGACGGTGCCGCCGGGGCCCGGACGCCTGGGCCCTGGGCGGGGGGACACACGCACCGGTGCAGGCGGTGCCGTCGGCGGTGGTGCTGTAGCCCTGGGCGCAGAGGCAGCTGTAGGAGCCCTCGGTGTTGAGGCACTCGCCGTGGGGGAAGCAGAAGTCGCCCTCCAGGCACTCGTTGACGTCTGCGGGCGCAGGAGGCCGTCAGGGTGGGTGGCGGCGCGGGGGCTCCCGGGGGCCGCCCCGCTCACCTGCGCAGGGCCCGCCGGCCCCGCCGGCCCGGTACCCGCGCCGGCACTCGCAGCCGAAGGAGCCGTCCGTGTTGCTGCAGCGGCCGTGGGGGCCGCAGGGCGAGCCCACCGCRCACTCGTCCACGTCTGCGGGGCAGAGGGTTAGGGGGGCCGGGGGCCGGGGGCCGCGAGCCGCAGGGGCCGCCCTACCTGCGCAGCGCCCGTCGCGGAGCTGGTAGCCCTCGCGGCACGGCCGGCACTGGAAGGAGCCCGGCGTGTTCACGCACTCCTGGCCCGGGCAGGCCAGGTGGTTCTCGCACTCGTCGATGTCTGCACGGCACGGAGTGGGGTGAACCGCGGCACGGCCGGCCCGCGGCGTGCAACGCGACCGGTGCGCCGCATGGCCAGCCCACGGCAGTGTGCAACACAACCAGCGTGCGGCACGGCCAGCCCGCAGCATGCAACGTGATCGGTGTGCAGCATGGCCAGCCCACGGCGGTGTGCAACACAACCAGTGTGCCGCATGGCCAGTCTGCGGCGTGCAACGTGATCGGTGTGCAGCATGGCCAGCCCATGGAGGTGTGCAACACAACCAGCGTGCAGCATGGCCAGCCCACGGCGGTGTGCAATGCGATCGGCGCGTGGCATGGCCAGCCCACAGCGGTGTGCAACGTGATCAGTGCGCGGCACGGCCAGCCTGCAGCGGCTTGCAACACAACTGGCGTGCGGCACAGCCGGCCTGCAGCATGCAACATGATCGGCGTGCGGCACGGCCAGCCCGTGGCGGCGTGCAACGYGATCAGTGCACAACATGGCCAGCCTACAGCGTGCAATGCAATCCATGCATAGCACAGCCAGCCTGCAGCGTGCAACGTGATCGTTGCGTGGCCTGACCAGCCCATGGCATGTAATGTGATCGGTGCGTGGCCAGCCACGGCGTGCAACACAGTCAGTGCACGGCACAGCCAGCTTGCCACGTGCAACACGACCAGTGCGTGGCACGGCCAGCCCACAGCACAGAGCACAGGCAACYCACGGCATGGCCACTGCCCCACACGCCCCCCAGCCCCGGCTCACCCTCACACTGGGTCTTCTGTGCGTTCACCTGGAAGCCAGCCGGGCAGGAGCAGCTGTAGCTGCCGGGCAAGTTCTCGCAGCGCCCGTAGGCACAGGGCYGGGGGCTCTGCTGGCACTCGTCCACGTCTGTGGGCAGAAAGCGAACGGCACCAGGGAGAAGGGCCTTGTCCCCRGGGCACGGAGCACACACGGGCACTTGTGCATGCACGGACATGTGGACACGCACACACACACGTGCATACCCATGCAGCGATGCATGCATGTCCACAGACACCCATGCATGCACACACATCAATGCACGTGTGTCCATAGATGCCTGTGCACGCATGCACCCTGCCCACGGACATGCGCGCTGCCACCCTGCTGCCCCCAGCGCCCATGCGCGGGGCCCCGTCCCCTCTTACCGACGCACTGGGTGCCGTCAGGGCCGGCCTGGTAGCCGCGGGGGCAGGCACAGCGGTAGCTGCCGGGCGTGTTCTCGCAGCGCCCAGGTGCACAGGGCCGGGGGCTCTGCTGGCACTCGTCCACATCTGTGGGCAGAGAGCGAATGGCACCGGGGAGAAGGGCCTTGTCCCCAGGGCACGGAGCACACACGGGCATTGTGCATGCACGGACACGCAGACACGCACAGACACACGTGCCTTCAGACACCTGCCTGTG
>NW_020451128.1:318236-320132 GCF_003343035.1 Apteryx rowi
CTGACCCTGGCAGTCAGTGCCGGCCGCGTCGGCGCGGTACCCGGGGGCGCAGGCACAGTGGTAGCTCCCCACCGAGTTCTCGCAGCGGCCGTTGGTGCAGGGACGGGGGCTCCGACGGCACTCGTCCACATCTGGGGCACAGACAGACGAGTGCGTGGACAGATGGACGGGTGCACGGACAGACGAGTGCGTGGACAGACGGATGGGTGCATGGACAGATGGATAGACAGGTGCATAGACAGATGGGTGCAAAGGAGAGAGGGACAGGTGCAGACAGACAGATGGACAAGGGCCCCGGTCCCTTCTGCTCCAGGGACCTGGGTGCGCAGACGGACGCGTGCACCCACGAGGCAGGGACCCCGGCCCCTTGCCGGCTCCCCTCCCCTTCCCCAGCCCCTGCCTGCTCCTGCACCCCCTCCCCAGCCCTGGCAGCCCTCACCGATGCAGTGGGTGCCCTGGGTGCTCAGCCAGAAGCCGGGGTGGCAGAGGCAGGTGTAGCCACCCTGGCGGGGGACGCAGCGCCCCGGGCCGCAGATCTGGGGGTTTCGCTCGCACACGGTGCCGCCGGGCGCTGCAAACAGAGGGCGACGGGGAGGCGTGCGCATGTGCACGACGGCGCGTGGGTGCAGTGGTGCACGGGTGCCCCCTCGCATGAGTGCAGCGGCGTGTACCCGCAACCTCACATGCATGCAACCGCACACGTGCAATGGTGCGTGCATGCAACCTTGCACGGGTGCAGCTGCACACACAYGTGCAACCGCGCATGAGAGGGAGGAAACAATCCACTTCGGGTGCAACCTTGCAGCCCCCTGTCCTCCTCCCTGTCCCCGTCCCTGTCCCCGTCCTCGCCCTACCTGGGACTGGCACCTCGCGGGGGGCCAGCGTGGGGACGGGCCGAGCGGGCGCCGGGGTGGGCCGAGGGACGACGAAGACCTCGGGGACAGGTGGGGGCCGCGTGGGGGGCAGCCGGCCGGGACGCCGCTCCTCCGGCCCCGGCGGGGGTCCGCGCCAGCGGGCTGTGGGCAAGAGGAGCGGGGTGAGGGCAGCCCTGGGGGGGCAAGGGGGGGGTGGCGGGGAGGGGGGGATGCTCACGGGTGGCCGGCGGAGCCGCAGTGGGGCCACGGGGGCGGCTGACGGGGACGCGGGGCAGGTCGTGGCCCAGGTAGCGGGTGTTGTAGCGCAGGTCGGAGGCCGAGTAGTGGTAGCCGGGTCCCGCCGGGCAGATCTCCTTGAAGCCCTCTGCAGCCAGGAGAGGCAGCGTTGGGGACGGGGATGGGGACGGGGACGCCCTCCCTGGCCGCTCTGCACGACGTGAGCCCCGGAAAGAGCCCAGGCGTCCCGGCTCTGCTCCCCCCTTGCAGCCCAACGCCGGACCCAGTCCCCTCCCCAAAACCGTGCGAGAGACCAGGCGTCCTGGCTCCCAACCCTCCACCCAACCCGGCGCCCAGGCCCCTCAACCCCTTAAGGGCGGACCCAGGCGTCCGGGCAGCGTCGCGGCCGGGCGGGGGGTCTCACCGGAGCCGAAGGGGGGGCAGCGCTCGCAGCCGTGCCCCCAGGCCTTGCCCACGCGGCTGCAGCAGCAGATCTGCTTGGTGATGTTGCGCAGGGTGGGCAGGGCGCAGTGCCCGTCCCGCAGCACGCGGTAGCAGGGGCCCTTGGCCTCCGAGATCACCTGGTGCGCTGGGGGCGGCCGGGCAGACACGGGCACGGCGTGAGCCCCTGGCATYCGCCTCGGGTCCCCGGGGCACCGAGGGGCGCGCGGAGCGGTGCCCGGGGGATGCCGCTCCCCTGCCTGTCCAGCCTCATGCCTGTCCCCATGCGCATCCCTATGCCCGTCCCCATGCCTATCCCCATGCCCATCCCTATCCCTGTCCCCGTCCCCATGCCCGTCCCTGT
>NW_020451128.1:320686-321964 GCF_003343035.1 Apteryx rowi
CATGCCCATCCCTATGCCTGTCGCCATGCCCGTCCCTGTGCCCATCTCCACCTCCATCCCCATGCCCAAGTCCATCCCCATGGCCATGCCCGTCGCCATCCCCGTGCCCATGGCCATGCCCATCCCTATGCCTGTCCMCATGCCCRTCCCTGTGCCTGTCCCCGTGGCYGTGGCGGGCGCTCACAGATGCAGCTGCTGCGGGACGAGTCAAGGATGTAGCCCGAGTGGCAGAGGCAGGCGAAGCTCCCCCGCGTGTTGGTGCACAGCCCGTTCTGGCAGAAGCCCCCATCCTGGCACTCATCCACGTCTGCGGGCGCACAGGGCCGTCAGGGCGGCCGGACCCCCCGGCACCATGGGCACACAGCGGGGGGCTCTGGCTGGCCCCCGCCCTGCGTCCCCTCCCGGCGCCCACTCACCCACGCAGGAGCCGTTGGAGCGCTGGAAGCCCTTGGGGCACGGGGCGTCCTGCTGCCCCAGCGCCGGCAGGTTGGCTGGCGCGGGGAGAGCAGCAATCAGGGCAGGAGCCTCCCTGCGCACCCTGGCAGCCGCCGGGACCCCCAGCCCGCCGCCCGCCACCCCCCGGGGTCCCCGTGGCTGCAAACGCCCCCCCCTTCCCAGCGCCGTCCTCACCTGTCTCCGCGTCGCAGGGCTGGCACTCGTGGACGCCCCAGGCCACGCCGGCCCCACGGCAGCAGATCTCCTGGGTCCGCAGGCCCGGCAGGGGCAAGCTGCACTGCACGACGGGGAGACGGCATGGGTCAGAGGGGGGAGAGCCCCGAAACCCCCCTCTGTCCTGTGCGTGGACCAGGGGGGACGCAAGGAGGTTGCACCGAGGGGGGGATGCGGGAGGCTGCACCGAGGGGCAGCTGCATCGTGCGCCTCCCCAGCACCCGCGCACCCTCCCGCGTGTCCCGGCACCCCACCGCATCCTTGCACACACRCTGCTCGCTGCCGCGTCCGTCCCCTTGCGTGCGGGCCGGCGCGCAGCTCCCGGACAGGGTTACCTCTCCATCACGGAGCTGCCGGAAGCAGTATCCATAGCCGGCGCTCTCGCTGTAGCCGGGCACGCGGGGGCTGCTCTGGGCCAGGACGCTGTAGAGGGCCGAGYGGGGGCCCGGCAGGGCGTTGGGGGCCGCGGCCTCCTCCTCCTCCTCCTCGGCGCGGGGGCCGCGGACCCGTTCCACCTGGTGGATGGTGACGGAGGCCTCGGGCGGGTGCTGCACGTGGACGCTCACCATGGACAGGGCGCCTGGGGGAGCGAGGCTGGTGGGGAGCGGG
>NW_020451128.1:324844-327055 GCF_003343035.1 Apteryx rowi
GCAGCACCTCGCCGCGGGCACGGCCCCGCCGGCACCTCGGACGGGGGGGGGGGCTCGGGGCTCTCAGGTGCGGACACCGGATGGGGACCTCGGACGGGACACAGCCCGGCTGGGAGCTCAGAGGAGGACGCGGCCCCACATGGGGACCTCAGCCAGGACACGGCCCGGATGGCACCTCCAACGAGGATGCGGCCCCACACGGAGACCTCAGACAGGGGCACGGGACCCTCGGGCAGGGAGCTTGCCGGGGACCCGGCCCAGACGGGACCTCGGGCGGGACCTCGCTGCGGACACAGGGCTCTTGGATGGGGACATGGGGTGGGGAGCTCACTGGGGACATGGCCCAGACAGGACCCTTGGATAGGGACACCAGAGAGGGACCTTGCCAGGGACATGGCCCGGATGGGACACGGCCCGGATGGGACACCAGGACTCTCAGACAGGTACACAAGACAGGGAGCTTGCTGGGAACAYGGCCCAGACAGAACTTTGGGATATGGACCCTGGACAGGGCCTCGCTGGGGACAAGACCCAGACAGGGACCCCAGGCAGGACCTTGCTGGGGACGTGGGACTCTCAGACGAGGACCTTGCCAGACACACTGCCCTGGACGGGACCTCACCGGGGACACGGCCCCACACAGCGACCCTGGACAGGGACCTTCCTGAGGACACAGGACTCCTGGACAGGGATCTCACTGGGGATATGGCCCAAGACTAGGACACCTGGACAGGGACCTCTCCAGGGACATRGTCCCCAGACAGGGAACCAGGGGACCTCACCGGGGACATAGGTCTCTTGGACAGGAACCTTGATGGCGATATGGCCCCCAGACAAGGACTTTACTGGGGACACGGCACCCCCCAAAAAGGGACCTCACTGGGGACAAGTGTCCCGCTAGATGGGAGTCTCTCTGGGGACACGGCACCTCAGAACAGGGATCTTGATGGGGACAAGTGTCCCCCTAGACAGGAGTCTCGCTGGGGACATGGCACCTCAGGACAGGGACCCCCAAACAGGAAACTCACCGAGGACAAAGGTCCCCCCAGACGGTGACCTTGCCCCYGGACAAGCCGCAGCACAGACCTCACTGGGGACACGACACCGCCAGTCCTCAGCAGCACCCGACACAGATCACCCCGGGGAGCAGGGTCCCCCCAGATACAGACCTCCCCGAGGCCCCCAGACCTCACTGGGGACCAAGACCCCGGCAGCCACCGGCACAGACCTCACTGGGGACACAGCATCCCGGACAGGGACCTCGCTAGGGACGCGGGACGCCCAGACAGGAGACGGACAGACAGACAGGCCGGGCCCCGGGCACCCCCCCGCATCCTGGGGCTGCACGAACAGCCGCTGACGTCACCCCCCCCTCAGCAGCCAGGACGCCTGGGTCCGCTCCCAGTGCGGGGAGCACCGGAGGGTGCAGTGGCTGGAGCGGGAGAGCGGCCGGGAGCCAGGACGCCAGGGCTCCTCCGCGGGGTCCCGCCAAGGGGGCCGGGCCTGGGGGGTCTCCTTGCAGAGCCGCAGCCACCTGGCCCGGACTGAGGGGGGGCCCTGGGCCCCCGCCACCATGAACCCCAACACGCACCTTCCGGAGAGGCCACAGAACCAACAGCCACGAGGCCACGGTGATGGGCACTGGGCCACTCAGGCAGGGGAAGCTGCTGGGGACCCCCTTCCTGCCCCCCCTGCCAGACTGCAGTGGGGAAGGAGGGAGGTTTGGGGGGGGGCAGCCTGCCCGGCCCCCCTCCAGGGCCCCCAGCCCCCCGCGGTTGCCTCCCCCCCAGCCGGGGGCTGACGTCAGCTGGAAAATCCTTGTCAGCCTCCACTGAGAGGAGCCGGCTGGGAGCCCCTGGCCGCAGCCCCCCACCCCTGCCTGCCCCCCCCCGGGGTCCCCCTGTGCTCCAGCTGTGTCCGCCACCGCAGCCCCCTTCCCGGGGTCCCAGCCCCCCTGGACGGGGGTGTGCAGACCCCCCCTTACCGGGCGTGCGGGGCTGGTGCTGGCCACGGGGCGGGCGCGCCGTGGGGCTCTGCRCCCGGGGGGGTCCCCGTCCCCGTCTCCCGTGGCTCTCCAGGTGCCTGGCCAGCAGAGAGCTCATCTTGTCGGCAGGGCGCACGCGGCGGCGCAGCACTGACCGCAGCTCCGAGAGCCTGGTAGGGGCCGGGGGGGGGGGTCACCACTCTGGACCCCCCCCAATCCCGCATCCC
>NW_020451129.1:0-66764 GCF_003343035.1 Apteryx rowi
AAGCAGTAATTTAGAAGAATGACTTAAATAAATAACTAAGTTATTGGCTGAGTTATTGACAAACTTGGAGCTAATGATGTAATTTGAAAGAATTCTCTTTACTATGTATGGATTTTGATTTAAAGGAGGAAGTGAGTAGAGAAAAATGTAACTATTACTGGGGCTAAATTACTGTAAATTGTTCAGCTAATTAAAAATAAACAACAAATAAATCAACTGAAAGACTGAATCAATAGACCAATGAGTTGACAATAATTTTCTCCTCAATCATGAAATTATCAAGTCACTGAAGTAATATAGAGGATAAACAAATCATGAGATTGACAGGAAAAAAAAGTCTTTTTTTTTTTTTTTAAACTTATGCAATGAGGGACTGCTGGAAGATGTAGTATCCATTACTTTAAAAAAATAACAACCAAAATACTGACCCTCCAATCCTTTCTTACCCAATAACTGATGATCTGTCTGCCACTGTAGCCTTAACAGTTGAAAGACTTGAATGCCCATTCCTAATTTAGCTCAGAGAGTTCACCTAAAAGGGCAGTGAGATAAACTTAGCTAATTGCAGAGAAATAGATTAAAGTAATTTCACTTAATTCAAATCCTAAAATCTCATTGCTGCTAAAATGACTTTTTCCTCATGCTTCGCTCACAGAAATTAACAGATGGCTTAAAAATAGAGGTACTTGTTGAAAACTATACAGAACAGCCCTAGTAACATTTCTTTCATTTCAGCTAAACTTATTTAAAAGGCTAAATTTGAAAAAGAGAGAGTTCAGGACAAGTAGATCTTTGAGGTCTGCAACGCTACCTGAGTACCCTTAATCTCAATGGGGGGTGTCAGGCATACAGTTTGGGAACAAGTGGGAGGAAAATTTTGAGGCCAAGAGAGAAGTGTAGCGGGAAAAAGCAGTTGACACAGGAATTGCATGGTCCTGGCCAGAACAAACCAAGGTCAAGAAAATGAGAAAAGAATGCACCAGCCTAAAGAGGAAGACAAGAAAGTATTCAGAGGCTAAGCTGAGGACTGGGAAACCAGAAAGTCAGCTTTCTACTAGTCTACATAGTACCAGGAAAGGGACTGGTCCAAAAAGTACACATGACTGCTGGAGCAGGATCTAGGGATACCAGGAGATATCAGGAGACACAGTCTAAAACCTGATATCAGATAGCCTTATAGGCATGGGAAGTAAACTTCCTGAGAAACTTACTGTGATAATTGCTCAGAGATTGACACTCCAATATATAACCTCATTCAAACTGTCTTCTATCAGTCTATCAAAATTAACGCTTACTTCAATCAGATTCAAAAAATATGTTCCTAGTAACTGCAGTTCCTTAAGATGTGGCCACTCTGAGTGTGTTATATTCCATTCAAGTCATTCAAGAATGATTCAGGTTTTAATTTTTTTTTTCAGTTTTACAGTGTTTGTAAGGAAGAGTACAGAAGTGCCCTACTCATATATGGAAAGGATGGAGCTCATCTCACACTATTTCATCCTGAGAATCCTAGGGTTAAGAATGTCTAAAGGATTCTGGGAAAAGAAGTGAGTATGAATGTGCTGAATAACTATTTTATTTTTATATACCTTTCAGTCATTGCCTATATGGACATTCACACTGCGGGTGACTCATAACTAATCCCTGCCAGTTACCTGGGGATAGGTCTCAGAGTCCTACCAAAAAACAAAGAGTACAGGCCCAAACTAGCCAGTGCTTACCAGTCACCCATGCCACTGAGATATTACAAAACTTGATGACTTGCATGTTGGTGGAGGTAGCAGTTGGGTATCTATCAGTAATTGGAATGCTACTGACACTTCCCTTATCAGTACTACTTACATCTAACTGTATAGATCGAACTTTTATCAAATTCCAAAGAGAGCTGAAGAGAGTCTCCATTGTGGTAGTCTCATACTGGATGCTGACACATCTCATTTATCCAGTTTATGAGTCTCTACAGAGAGATAATCATACTTTTAGCTTTCCCAATTATTAGCAAAAACAACCTTGGGGATTGTCTCTTGTGGAATCATGCAATGCCCTTTTGACAAAGAAAGTGTTGAAGAATGATTCCACTTTGGGGATATGAAGTTCTGGGTAGATCACAGGTAGACTAGTTCTCTGAATTAGATAAATCTCGGAAACTGCAGGGATCCCACGTATACTCTGTCTTTAGAGATAGGGGATTGACCATAGAACTGAAACTTGTTTTTACCTTTCTGGTGATGCTATCAAAAGCAAAAAGACACCTAATAGATGCAATGTTGACAGATTACCAGGGGCTTGTAAAATGGGCTCCCAGAGACTCTCTGGGCTCCTCCTTATCTCTTGAGAAAGATCCCCAGAAAGGGGAAGGCTGTGAGACAGCAAAGGCAAAACATGCATAATGCAGCCTCAGGCCATACAATTCATGAATTCATGGAAGCATATGGAAAAGCCCTTGGAACTGGACTGACCAGAGAAATTGAGAGGACTGGGATCTCCTGGTGCCAGGTCATTTGTTAAGGGAATGACTTCTCAGGGGCTTTCAAGAGTTGGGATCGGAGAACTTTATTGGTACCAAAAGGCATGATACCTTCCAGACAAGGAACTGAAGATGTCCAGTCTCTAGCACTAGCATAGTTGGAGGACAACTCCAGGATCTGATAGTGCAGTAATTTCTTGAGGTTAGTCTCATTTTCCTGAGATGCGTTCAGCCATTGTATAGCTGGAAATTAGTGGCTGATCATGAAATGACAAAAACAAATGAAGAAGTTAAGACCAATAAATACATAAATAAAACCTTTCATGGCCAAAGCAAACCAGTAAGTGATGAAAGGGAAGCTATATTCACAAGAACAGCTGAAGAGACAAGGAAGTGAGAATCATCATGCATTTTGCATTTCTTATTAATGATGTTCTTCCACAGATCATCAAAGGCAGGAATGTTTTGGCAATAACCTATGAATATCACACAGGTGAACAAGCCTTCAGTCTGAATAATTTGGTATTTGCATACCCAGAATTTCAATGTGTGTGTGGACCACCCCTCAGAATTTGAAATTCCACTTTATATAATTTTAATATCAGGATTTTCTTGATATTAAACTCCAGGATTATTGAGTTAAGTCTGAACATGAATTTATCCATCCTATTTGCCCTTTGGACATTACCCTCTAAATTCAAAGCATTTTTAAGTTTAAAAATTTGCAACAAGAAACTACTTTATAATTCTGACAGCTGCTGTTTTGACTATTTTCCTAATTCTGGCATACTGCTGAGTTAAATTTAAATTTAGATTCAAAGTTATTTAGGGCATAAATTTATCTTTTTATTATGCTGTAAATTTCATGTTCATCTATGGTGCTGTCTAGCAAGAGATGACAATACAATTGAGAAGAACGAAAGAGCATCTGAGTAAAGTTGTGTAGAAGTCTAGTCTATTATTGAAGTTATTAAGTACTCATTAACCTCTTCCACTTCTATTCTATCTGCAGCGTTTAAAGCAGGAACTGGTCTGCTTCATCCCAAAAAGAAAACAAGACCAGCCAAAATAGTAGACTTTTCAGTTCAAGCCTGAAATGAGAAATTAAGTACATCTTCAACAGGGACATCTAGGAGTCCAGTACACTGTTGCAGGGATGAGCTACTTCTATTTATTTCCAGGAGCACTGGCAAGAAAAAAATGACACAAATTCTACCACTTTTGAACAGCCTATTGAATAAATACAGAAGCCTTCTCTTCCATCCTCCACTTCTCCCTAAAATATAAGGATGCTAGAAATTAATAAGTGATTTGGACATTTCTTCTTTGCTAACCTGATCTTATTCTCACTCAATTTTCACCTGTTCTCACGTCAATGGGTTAAATAGAATTAACACCTCAAATTAATTTGTGCTGTCTTCTTTTTGTCTTCAGCTGAAAGCCCAAGTTTCTGACACAGAGCAAGCATGACTCAGTTCTGCTTGTGTTTTCAATCACATTTCTTTTCGGCAGTGGTTCAGCTAGAGGATGCTCCATCCGACAACTCAATTCTGCCATGTTGATTCATGGAAGTAGTCCTGTAAACTTCGAAGTATTACATATGAATCAGAATTGCAGAATCAGATGAAATATTTAAATACACCCTTTATATATTTGAAAACTGTTATCATGGCTCCCCTAAGTCTTCTCTTCATTAGCCTAAACAATCCAAATTTTCCAGCATTCTCCTATAAGTCATATCTGCAGTCTTTAATAAGTTAAAACAAAAACCCTCTCCTCATTCTTCTTGTGGCCTTATCAGTGTCGGGATGTAGAGAGGAATGACTTCATATGTTTTGAAAGTTACATTCCTCTTACACACTCCAATATGATGTTCAGTATTTCTGCAACAGTATAGTATTGTGTACAGCTTGTTTTTCTGGAAAAGTGCTTAAGCAACTACTGAATTCAGACTTTTTTTAAGCACATTATGTTACTTTGAGAGTACTTTGAGACTACCACAGTTACAAGGCTTAAGTGCAAAAATTTTTTAAACAAGGATTACTGTTGAATTGGGGTAGAATCTCTCATGTATATATGCTTAATATTAGGCATTTATTTGAATGCTTTATTCAGGCAGTTCCCTGAAGTACATGCCAAAACATAATTTCACATAAGAAATAAGGTATAATCTATTGTAAAGCAGAGACATTTATAGCAAAAACGTCATTCTTTTATGGCAGTTGATCATAAGCATGGTCCACTATTCAGAAGGACCTAGACAGGCTGGAAGAATGAGCAGACAGTGACCTTATGAAATTCAGCAAAGACAAAGTCCTGCATCAGAGAAGGAAAACCCTTTGCAACAATACAGGCTGAGACTGACTGGCTGGGGAGTAGCTCTGGGGAAAGGCCCTGGTGATCCTGTCGTGCAGCAAGCTGAGCATGACCCAGTGCTGTGTCCTGGCAGCAAAGCGGGCCATCAGCACCATGGGCTGTATTAACAGGAGCATAGCTTGTCAATCGAGAGAAGGGATTATCCCCCTCTGCTCAGCACTTGTTAGACCACATCTAGCACACCGCAGCCTGTTTTGGGTTCCCAAAACAGGAAAGACATCAGTGAAGTTGAGCAAGTTCAGCAGAGGTCACCAGGCTGGCTGGTGGCTGGAGCACTTGCTCAGTGAGAAGAGGCTGAGGGAGCTGGGCTTGTTCAGCCTGCAGAAGAGATGGCCTCAAGGGGGGATCTGACAGCAGCCTGCCAGTGCCTATAGGGAGAATATCAAGGAGACAGAGCTAGGCTCTTTAGAGTGGTCCATGGAGGGAGGACAAGAGACAACAGGCGTAAGTTGAAACAAGAGAGGTTCAGATTGGATAAGGAGAAACTTTTTTCCTGATGAGGCCAGCCAAACAGTAAGCATTTTGCCCAGAAAGGCTGTACAGTCTTCATCCTTGGAGGTTTTCAAGACCCAACTGGATAAATCACTCAGCAACCTGGCTCACCCCATAGCTGCTCCTGCTTTGAGCAGGAGATTGGACTAGAGACCTCCCGAGGTTCCTTCCAACTTGAATTTTCCTATGATCCTAAGAACAGATATGCACCTTTTTGAGATTGACTAAAACTCTGAACAAAACAGGCAAATGTCACAACATAGTACTGAATACACAAGTAAAGCACATACTACTTTTTTACTTAACTATACAACCTACTATATTTATTACTTATGCAAAAATTTTCATTTGCAACTGTCAACAGCTATGTGTGCTTCAATATGTTTGCTGAGCTCTGTATTTTTATTGCAGTGAAGGCTAGAAAAACGAAGCTGAGCACACAAAAACCCCGCTTAAAAAGAACTCCTTGGGCATCTAATTTGTCCCTTAATCTGCAATTTATTCCTTGCAAGTTGCACTTTTCTGTATATTTAACAAGCTCTACTTGCAAGGGTAAACAAGTTTCCTATTAATGATGTTTTGATGGAAGAAAGATAATTGCACACCATAAAATCTTAGCAGCTATTTTAATTGCTCCACAAATTATCTTTAAGTGCCAAGCATGATTTACAGTAGCAAACTACTTCCCCCCTTTAAGAACTAAGTAGAGCTGATTGGAAACTTTAAAAAAATTACATTGGGTGGGGGGGAATATACCCACCTGTTGAAGATGAGCCTTTTTAAAGGAAAGATTTTATCAATTTTTCTTTTTTTTTTTTTTTTCTGGGAAAGTTTTCTTAAATTTGAATAGAACTTTTAATTGGATTTAAAATACCAGATTAATCAGATCTTAATCTGATTAAAAATACGTGAATTACAAAAGAGACAGAATGACAGTCAACTGGTAAGCTAAGGCAGGCATAGTGTGACAGAAACAGGTTCAAGACCTTGCTTTATCCAATTGCAGCAGAGTGAAAGCTTGAACTTTGGTCTTGATTATTCCAGGTGAGAGACCTATTCTTGGTCAAGCTTTATTTTCTTACTCTAATGAAGTTAATGTAAAAGACTTAAAATATTCAGTCAGTGAAATTTTTGTTTGCTGACCAGTCCTATCTTTAAATAATACTTAGGCAGCTGTGAGACTGCCTATATCAGTAAACACATATATTTGCATAATTATGGCAATTTCCCCACCCATCATCACCTCAGCATTTTTTAACAGTAAATGAAGTGGCAACTCTCATACAGAACAGGATCCTTTATAGAAAGACCACTGCCGAAAGAAGAAATATGAAAGGAAATATTTTAAAAAGTTGAAACTGTTCCTCTATACCAAAGTTCTACTAATTAGGTGGTAACTTATTGAGTAGGAAATAGAAATCAGTGAGGCATTAGGAAAAGCTTTTAGAAAGAGACAAACTTTGTAGCTGTTCCATCAGAGGATTATATTCCAATACAATTGCAGCTTATTTATTCAAAGATTTGTATGTTAATGGGTTCCAACTCATTAATGAATAACAGTTGTTTCTACAGAACTCATTGTTGACATTTGTCTAAACAACTTTGCTCTGTACTTAATGGAATCTGATCTGCTGAATGAAATCCTTAAATATTAGTACTTTATTGAGTCATTTGTAGTCCTAGGCTTTTTTGAACACAAAATACTGAAATGATCTTGCTCTTAGGTTGGAGATCAGTTGTGTAATTATTTTTTGAATGAGGCAAGTTAACTGGAATGTAAATAATGCCTATAAGGTTTAAGTTGGAAATATATATAAAATTCAAAACAAAACAAACCTGAGAGATAAAAGGAAATGTAGATACTGGAAGTCTAGTAATTCAAGGAAGTTATAGAAACTTTAAACAGGTGAAAAGAATGCTTTATGGCTACCAGATTACCAATAAGTAGATGGAAGAAACACAAAAGAGATATAAAACTGCAAAAAAATTAGGTACCTGATTTATAGCAATTTTTTTCTACAATGCAGTAGTGAATTTTCTACTTCAAAATGATATTGTAGCAAAAAATTCAATTACTACTGTAAATTGTATGCTCTCCAGGTCTTGGTTTAGGGCTGTTCCACAATCACATTTTCTTCCTTCTTTTTAAACAACCAATTTTTTTTGTTCCTTTCTGCCTGTTTTCTGAAAGTTAAGGCACTGACACTTCAGGAAAGAGGATGGCACTAGTTTTTCAAGGTACATGAATGTCTGTATAGTTTTCAGCATATGTTTGATTTTAAGTACACAGATAATTCTAAAGGAAGGACTTCCGCAGTCTGGGTCTGTAACAGAGACAAAAGAGAAGATCACTCAGCTGGATCTATTCAACTGGACCATATTATCAGTTGATAGGGAAAATAAAGACTTTTCAAAGGTGTGAATAAATACCTGGTACAACAACTCCAGTAAAAATCATGGATTTAGTCTCCTAACAGGTATTTATGCCTTTAAAGGGCTAACATATATAATGGCTTCAAAGTATTTTTGAGAAATGATTCAGACATAACAATTTCTTTCAGTTTATAATTAGAAAAAAAAACCTGAAAAAATAAGATTTAATGGAAAATTAACAGGCTACTTCTCCATCTTCTTTAATTTACATTCTTCTTGCTGTTTGTTTTTGGTATTGGCCAGAAAGAAAGATACCATTAAGTCAAGAGGCGGCTTTCCTATGTTTTCTCAAATTGGAAAGTAGTAAATGACATCTGAACAGAAACAGTTTTCTTTGTTTACCTTCTTTAAAAAAAAAAAACACTTAAGGACAAATACTCTTGTTATTCTGTGTCACAGTCCTTACTTAAGAGACTGTGAGTTTAGGAACCCCTTAAGTTTCAAACTGCAAGTACCAAAGAGGAAGTGACAAGACATTTCAAGCAGAACTGAACAACAGCTGCTTATAAGATTTAAAACTGAGATAAAATAACAATTCAAATAATAGAAGTTTCAGTTATTATAGCATATGAATAGTAGAAGTATATCTCTGCATAATTCTGTGTAGCACTACAAATTCATACCATGTAAAAGAAAGAAAGACTAAGTGAAATTCTGAAATAGGATTCTAACAGGAAAAATTTATGAAACTGCAAAATTGTAGAGATAATATTTCATGTAAAAGTATTCTCAAAATTTCATTACAATTTTGAATTAAAGCAAATTTTGTTAGGTCAGTACTTTCAGCTCTAAACTCAACTTATGCTTTATGTATTTTCTTTGAAATGATTCACAAGTTCAGCCAGTGCATTCATATTTTTGTCTTTGTGAGTTAAAGAGTGTCTTTGCTAGAAGAGGATTCTCTCTAAACCCTAAATCTGGACAAACTGAAGTCTTGGATGTGTAAAAGTCAGTATTGGATATAGCTGGCCTCTATTTTTAGCAATTAAACTGCAAATTTCAAAATACGTATGCTCCTAAATATTAAAAATCTTTTGAAGTTAGTGGTTTTTGATAAAAAACATCTTGTGAAAAAGAGCCTATAAAATAGAACTTTTATGACTTATAGTGAAGTTCTAATAAAAGTACAAAATACAAAAGCTTAATTACAAAAAATATAGACTACCAAACAATGTATCAACTGTTCTTTCAACCACTGTAAATAAAAATGTACCCCTCTTTTCCCAATTTCATATTAAGTCATCAATACTGTAAAAACTAATCTTTAAAGTGCTGTGAACAGAAATCTATATAAACTTACAAAATTCACAAGAATCACAGTTTTAACATAGTCACTAACCATATACAAACACATTTCTTACTAGCAACCCCTTTGCGGAGCTTATTAAGGCTGAAGTGAAAAATTTATTTTAATTGTCACTACTTATTATGTTTGTTTACCTTCCAAATTTCTTGCACAGTGACTCCACCTTCACTTTCAGCTCCTCCCTTCTGTAGTATTCCAGCTGCAGATGTTTCAGGAGAAAGCCTTTATTTAAAAGCAGATATTTTCTATTGTAACTTTTAAAACTATCACAGATTTTTGTAAACATTTTTTTCAAAAGTCTACTGTGAGGCCCAATTTCAACTAAAGTTTTCCTTTTAAAGGTCAAAACAAGAAGAATACTCTTCTTTTCCTGAGTGATTTCCCTTCCCCTGAGTCTTAATTCTTTTACTGTCAGCTGCATCCACTTAGAGTTACTATGTCCTTTAGGATAGATGATAAATACTGGAGTTGATGTAAGGATAAGATCAGTGGTGCTACCAAAGATTTAAATAGGTGCTGAAGATGGAACCTGAATATATAACAAGACCTCTAGCTTTGATGATCCCCTCTCACAGCCTGGCTCACTCTTCTCTGCCTCAGGGACCTTATGCTGATTGTCATTTAAATTTCCCCTTGGAAAGTTCTCCTTGGTCATACCTAAGTGAATTCAAAACTGGCAGAAGGAACATTTACATAAAGTAAAGACAAATGGAAGTGAATTGGCTGCAGACAGTTATTCTGTGTATTGCAGAGGATGGTGTTAAGTATGGCTTTGTTTGATGCTGTCATAAATAATTTGGAAGAAGGAGTAAAAACTATTAGTGACATTCTCAAATATAAGCAGACAGAGTACATGGAGAAAAGTTACAAATCACAACTAAGAACAAAGAAGTCAAAAGGAAACAATAATTAGAGACATAAATAGAACACAGGAATTTTCAGTTACTAGAAAAATTAAATGTAATACCCAAGGTTTTAACCCAGGATAAACTCCTGCAAAAGACTGCTGACAGGTGATGCAGTTTTTGGACTCCAAAAATGTACTTTTGAAGCACATTCAGACACTGGTTCTACTTGTTAGGACTCCTTTTACCCCAAGTTCCCTTTACTCTCTTTCCTGGGAGTTCAGGCCTCATGGCTTATCACTTAAATAAAGCATTGCTCTCCTGCTTCCTCTAGGACTTTCTCTGACACTCTCTTCAGGCCTTTTGAATATCTTGGGTAACATTTTTTTCTGGGTAGGATGACATTTAAAGCAAAGGGCACAAGCCTTGCAAAGGAACTTGTAAATTTTTAACAGATACATACCTGGACTATAGACAAAGCACAATACATACACATAAATTTCTGATGACATGAATGCTTGCACAAAAGCTATTTCAATCTCCTCATGACCTTAGAAACCCAAGGATTTTGTCTCTACCAGTGTCAGGGCACAGAACTTAATCATATACAGTGTTGAACCGTCAGAATGGTCCCTGGTACACTTTTGGCCCTGGCCCATTAGCACTGTCCTAAATGATTCCCTCCAACTCAGTGCGGGTGCTGGCACAGGCCAGGGACCATTCATCAACAGGTACTTTGGACATGGCAAACCTGCTTGGAAGACTAAGAGAATTTCACTGAATGGCCATGGCCAATTGGCTTGATGGCCAGAGGACAGGCCCCAGCACTGGTGACTTTGCTAGTATAGATGCAGCCTTTGAATCTCAGGCCTGAGATGAACATTTTACACACCTCTGAACAGGAACTGCAGCAAGTAGCGCAGTAAGCAGGGAGCCATTTAATGTTGACATGTTTAGCAAGGTCCTGCTTAGAATTAGTTAATGGGAGACTTTATAGAGAAGGATGTAACTCTTTATTCAGAATGATGGGAAAGTACTTCGACTCACTTGGAAGCCACAGATTAGATCTTTCCCAAAAATGGTTGTCCACAAGCCTTTCTTTCAAGATCTGAGCAAGGATCGCTCCTTTTCTTTTTCTAGGTACAGTAGGATACAAAAAGTTCCTCCATTCCCTTCCCCATCCCCCTTTATAAAAAGCTTAATGATTACACTCTGAGACTCAAATCCCTATCTATCACTTCGCTGACAGTTTCCCTCATCAAGAGCAGGTAAATTGTTCTAATGGTAGATGTACTCTCTCTCCCTTCTTGTGAAGCCAGGAGGAAAATAGTTCAAGACTGACTAGAAAGGGGATTAACAGAATACTCAGCTGCAAAGGGAAAGATCTGGCCTCTAGTCCATTCTTAAAGGTCTGATTACATAGACCTGTGATTACAGCACTCAGATGGTGTGTCTACATCAGCATTTTATTTTAGATCAGGAGTAAAGCTTTTGAAGCAAATATCATCATCATCCCTGTTCATGGTGCTCTGACTCTCACTGCAGAGCAGTCTTGGAGCACACAAACTAGATTCCTTTTGGATGTAACTAAACCAGAGTATGTGCTCCAAGACTGCACCTGTGCACTCCAGAAGCTGATGTATGTTGACTTCACAAGAGCTGACTAAATCCAGCCTGAAGTAAACCCTCACAAATGTATACAGTGTAGGTATCAAGCCCTCAGCACCAAGTATTTCACCCTGCAGAACCACTCCTAATGTACCACTACATTTACTAATGTAGGCACAGCCAGAGAAGTACAAGAAATAGTTTTCAAATGCCCCACACAAATGAGGGAACTTAATCTGATTTTCCACACACGGCTGAGTGACCTACCTACTTCTCTACTGTATAAGAAGAGAGGAAGAATGACCATCCTTATTACTGCCTTCTCTGAACTCCTTTTGAATCAATGTACCCACAAATGCATTTTGTGAGGAGCCCTACAAATCACAATCACTTAACTCTTTGCACCTGTGTAGTACATAAGTCAAATAACACATATCTTCTAAAGAGAGAAAATGAGAAAGGGTAGAGGGGGAGAGAAGGAGAGGCGTTAACTATACAGAGAGGAAAGGAAAACCCAGGAATCAGAAATGCTGCATACACACCTTTTTTTTCCTAACTACAGAATCACAGAATGGTTGAGGTTGGAAGGGACCTTTAGAGATCACCTAGTCCTAGCAGGGACCACCCCTAGCAGGGTCAGCCAGAACAGCTTGCCCAGGACCCTGTCCAGATGACTTTTTAATATATCCAAGAATGGAGACTCCAAAACCTCTCTGTGCAACCTGTCCCAGTGTTCACTCACCCTCACAGGAAAAAACACTTCAGACAGAACTTCCTGTGTTTCAGTTTGTGTCCGTTGCCTCTTGTCCTGTCACTAGATGCCACAGAGAAGAGTCTGGCCCCATCCTCTTTACACCCTTCCTTCAGATATTTAAACACATTAATAAGATCCCCCCTCAGTCTTCTCCAGGCTAAACAGGCCCAGCTTTCTCAGCCTTTCCTCATAGGACAGATTCTAGTCCCTAAATCATCTTAGCAGCCCTTTGCTGGACTTGCTCCAGTAGGTCCATGTCTCTCTTGTATTGGGGAGCCCAGAATTGGACACAGTACTCCAGATGTGGCCTCACCAGGACTGAGTAGAGGGGATCACCTCCCTCCACCTGCTGGTAACACCCTTCCTAATGCAGCCCAGTATACTGTTGGTCGTCTTTGCCACAAGAGCACACTGCTGGCTCATGGTCAACTTGTCGTCCACCAGGACTCCCAGGTCCTTCTCTGCAGAGCTGCTTTCCAGCAGGCCAGCCCCCAGCCTGTACTGGTGCCTGGGGTTATTCCTCCCTAGGTGCAGGACTTTGCACTTCCTTTTATTGAACTTCACGAGGTTCCTCTCTGCCCATTTTTCCAGCCCATTGTTTCTTCCTCTGAATGGCAGCACAACCCTTTGGGGTGGCAGCCACTCCTCCCAGTTTTGTATCATCTGCAAACTTGCTGAGGGTGCACTCTGACCCATCATCCAGGTCACTGATGAATAGGTTGAACAAGATTGGACCCAGTACTGATCCCTGGGGTACACCATTAGTTACTGGCCTCAACTAGACTTTGCACCATTGATCACCACCCTCTGAGCTCTGCCATTTAGTCAGTTTTCAGTTCACCTCAGTGTCTGCTCATCAAGCCCATACTTCATCAGCTTGCCTATGAGAATATTATGTGAGACAGTGTTGAAAGTCTTACTGAAATCAAGGTAGACAACCTTCACTGCTCTCCCCTTATCTATCCAGCCAGTCATTCCATCGTAGAAGGCTATCAGATTGGTGATGTGATTGTAGCTAAACTGCCTGAAAAGGTCACTACTCAGACTACTTCCAGCTGTTCATGACTGCCCTTTGCTGAGATCACAGTGCCCTACACCTTCTAGCTGCTCTTCTGAACACACCCAGAACCTCTTTCAGCTGAAGTGAGCTACCATAACGACTGACTCATTTTAGCTGAAACACCTGTTTCAGTGTGATCACAGGAAGGTCAGAGGAGTTCAGCTACTTCTTTTCCTGAAAGAAAGGATGCATGTCTAAATCTTAATGCAAGAAAAAAAATGTTACTGGACTTAGGTGCATAATGTATTCAGCACAACATAAGGTGTTTTTGTACACGCAGCTGCAGCATGGATAAGGAAAGCTATAATCATACAAAGCAGAATAGGTACAGTCACAGCTAGAATTACTACTCTCCAAGCATAATATTGTCAGAAAGATATTATCAAATCAGCTCACAGGACATAAAGACAAATAATGCTGCTTGGAAAGACTGAATCATAGGGGAGAAGTAAGAGAGTTAAATGAAAGTAAATGAAAAATATAAGATCTGACCAGGAACACAGAATATTAAATGTATGTATTCCTGTTTATCAAAACTTGGTAGCATATTATGTAAAATGATCTGCTATTTATCAGTCTCAAAATTAGTAAGATATTTGTTCATTAACTTATAGATTCTAATCTTCATTTAAAGTGTTGCTGACATGAATTCTGTCACTGAGCCTAAAAGTGGATTCCATGTTTTGGTTCACATAAGCACTTTTCCTCAAAATATTTTTGAAAATAATATATCCAGAATAAAAATACAAAAGGAAAGTAAAAATATACAGGCTTGTTCACCAGGGTCATCTATGAGGTATGTTGGTCTGCTTTTGGTTTCTGTCTTTTCTACTCTTTGGAGTAAACTCTTTTGGTAGGAGTTCTATGGGAGCTTAGGACTCATGCCTCTGCTTTGCTCTTAGTTCCTGCATCATGTGTGCCTCCTTAAGTTAAAAAAAAAAAGAAACAAAAAAGCCCATCCTCATTAAGGTGAAACATCATGCGCAAATAAAATAGATAAGAAAGCCTGTCTCATTTCAAAATCGATCACACAATTTCAACACTTCATCCTTTGCGATTGCCAAACAGGTGCAGATAAACTCTCACGATATGGCCTGCCTAAACAAAGCTGAAGACACAAGGGAAGGTATTAACAGTAATGGTAAATGTGAAATTTGCAAGCAGTCTAGTCACAGAATGCAACAAAGCCTTCCAGTTGTCAACATTTTCCCCTGTTAAAAATGAAAAACTTCAATTTATTTCAAAATAACCATGAGGGCATTTTGGGCAGAACAAGATCATTAACTTAGCAGTGAAATGATTTAAGCATAAGCTGCCTCTAATACCCTTCTCAACTTTACTAGAAACTAATAAGTGAAAAAAGTGTCAAAAATACTTCCAGTGATATACACGACTGACAAGTATTTCTTTAACTCACTCATTTCAATTATTGTCCTAAGTGATTTTCACACTACAGCATAAGTTTGTTTATGCAGATTCTCTTTCTCATTTGAAGGAAGAATTAGAAAAGCCAAACAAAATCCTTAAATTCATAGTCAGTTTACTTCTTGCAGTTTTGGATGTCAATTTATTATAAAATCGATAGGGGAAAAAAGTGAAATAGAGTATGTTGCTCAAGAACATACATTAATATTGCATGGAAATGCTTGTAACAGTACCTTACTACAACAAGGAATTTGAACTCAAGTGGTATTCATGTGGTATTCCTTTCTGCTTCTCTTAGCTTCTAACATATGAGTATACTTTAAAGAACAGATAGTGCAAACTGTTTTCTGAATACAAGAGCAAATTCCTGCACCAAAAACTTGTACAAGAATCTACTCCACTACATTCTAATGGTGGCAGACTAACATTCAAATGTTCCATAATTTCTTATAATCCTCTCTACTCAAAAAAAGCCTTTATATGATTACAAAAAGAGAAAAACAAAGTCTCCTTTGAAACAAAGGGTTTGTTTGTTTGCCTTAAAAAGTAAAAGTGATAAAAACAGGAAAAAATAACATTGAAAGGGATTTTAGTAATCTTAATTGTATTAGTCCAATTATAAGAGGTTCCTTTATTTTTTTAAAAAAACTGAAAATCTGAAAAACTGCAACTGGGTCTCTATTCATGAACCAGACCATACTTAGTCTTTTTAAGAAGACCTGCAGTGAACTGCCCCGTTAAGACCTCCAGTGCCTGCCTGGCAATCCAAACCAGTCAGTGCTGCAGTTCCCAAAGCTGCTTAGTGGGACCAGGCTCCAGGTTGTCCATTGCTCCCCCAGTGCATGCTAGCTCCAAGCAAATAGCAAGGACCTTGCAAGGCTTCATTAGCTGATTTGAATTGCCTGACCACACTGCTTGAGTCTTAAAAAGATGGCACACCACTAAAGGCTTTTAAAAAATTTCACTGGAGTTGGCACCTGAGAACAGGTATCCAGGGTCACCCTCCAGGAAGAGTTAGTCTTCCCCTCCACCTCCAACCCCTTCAAAAAAAGGGTTCAAAGGAAACTTCCACTAATAGAAAGGTAGTAAGCTACAAGATTAATCTTTCATTCTTTCTTTTTTTGTCTCAAGACATACAGTACTTCCTTACCTCTGGTAAGAAAGTCAAAACCCAGAATATCTAATGGCCAATAAGTAACAACAGTCCTGAGGCAGGCAGATACAGTACATGCTTGTGAATGCCAGAGACCACCCTGTATTAACCTCAGGTAACAAAAGGAGTAATATTTGTGTCTGAAGCCTTTTGTGGATGTAAACCCTCCTCATTAATTCTGTATGTTGAAAAGGTAGTAGAAAATTAGGCTGACAGTTTTTACTTGCATTTAGCAGAAACAAGAAGTAAATGCTTCACTAAATCAATGGAGCTCATTTATCTTCAATGAAAACAGATTAGGCCCTGTATTTCTCTTGTAATAATATCTTCAGTTTCAATATTTTATCTTCTTTCAATATGTAATAGTAATTTATATAAATTTCCATTTCTGTTGCTTTCTCCAGAATTTTTAATTCATAATATTCTGCTTAGCTGTAGGTGCTTGGCTGAATGTACTAGAGAGTATTATTTATGAAATTTGCAGACGTCATCATGCAGGTGTTGGGGGAGGAATTAAAAGTATTCTGGAGGACAGAGTCAGACTTCAATCTTGATAAATTGGAGAGAGGGTCCTCAAAGAACATAACTGAATTTAATGAGGATAAGTGTGAAGAGCTACACTTTGCAAGAAGAAACCAATAGCATAAATGCAAAATGAGAAAATTATAGGCAGCAGTACTGCAGGAAAAGATCAACTGCAGTGCTACGTTGCAGTCAGGTGTTTTGGAGAACTCCTTGCACTTCTGCTCAGTAAGACAAATCACAGGTAGGGCTTTCACCTCCAAGATGGAAGCTTTGCTTGAGTTCACTTAGTTGTCCTTTGCACGCCAGGAATGTTCACGGGTTGCAGGACTAAAAAAGCAGAAATGGTAAGACTTTTTTGGTTCTATGAAGCAGTCATTCTGAGAGTCCTCTGTTACCATACCAAGAAAAGATCTAAAGACTGAATACCCTTATCTAAATCAATAAAATATGAACATATATTAATCACTGCAAAATCAATGGTTTTTTTAAAAACAGGCAAAGATAAACTGTGTTTCAGGTTAAATAATTTTATACAAATCTGATGTTAATTCTGAAATTTCAAAGCCAGATCCTTTAGAATTACAAATATGATAAACTACAATACATTAATTACTGAGGACTTTGAAAGCGTTTTACATGACAGTACTTCACAGGTAGCTTTCAAGTAAATTAAGAGTTTAAAAAGGATCTAACTTTTAGTGACAGCAGACACTAATAAATCTGAGGTACTCAATGCCTTCTTTGCCTCAATCTTCACCAGCAAGGCCTCCCAGGCCTCAGTGCTTAGTGAAAGGGTTCAAGGAGGAGAAGAACTAACAGCAGTAATGAGGATCAAGTCAGGGATTACTTGCAAGAACTCAAGCCCTTACAAGTCTATGAGATCAGGCAGGCTACATCCAAGGGTGCTGAAAGTATTGGTCAATATCCTTGCAAGGCTGCTATCATCTTTAAAAGGTCATAGGCTGAAGACAGAAAAATGTCACACCTATCTCCAAAAAAGGCTAAAAGGTCAACCTGGGGAACTATAGGCCAGTCAGCCTTGCTTCATTTTCATTCTGAAAAAATCATGGAGTTCTCCTGAAACACATTTCTGAGCATATGGAGGAGAAGGTGGTGACTGGGAACAGCCAGCACGGATTTACCAAGGGTAAATCATGCCTGACCAACCTGATTGCTTTCTATGTATGATAAAATGACTAGATTTGTGGATAGGGGAGGGCAGTGGATGTTCTCTACCTCCACTTTAGCAAGACTTTCAACAAAATATTCTTGTATCCAAGTTGGGATGTTATGGTCTGCATAGATGGAAAACCAGTTGGGTAAAAAAAATGGTTGGATGTTCAGTCTCACAGAGTAGTGGTTAATAGGTCATACTTTACATGGATACCTGTGACAAGTGGAATACCATAGGGGTCTTTCTGGCACATGCCCTGTTTAACATCCTGGAGGAGGTGATGGAGTGCACGCTCATCAAGTTTGCAAATGACACCAAATAGGGCAAATCAGTCAATATGTCCAAGAGCATGACAGCCATCCAGAGGGACCTAGATAGACTGGAGGAATGGACTGATGAGACTTTATGAAATTTAGCAAGGACAAATTCAAAGTTCTGCACCTGGGAAGGAAAAACAGTACAGGCTAGGACTGACTGGCTGGGGAGCAGCTCTGCAGGAAAGACCCTGTGTGTTCTGGTGGGCAGCAAGCTGAGCATGAGCCAGCAGTGTGCCCTGGTAGCAAGAAAAGCAGAACCTGTTGACTGAGGGAAGGGACTATCACCCTCTACTCAGCACTGATATGTGGGCGTGCTAAACCACATCTAGAATACTGTGACTCAGTCTGAGCCGCCCAACACAAGAACACTGATAAACTGAAGCAGGTTCACTGGAGGGTAACCAGGATGATCAGGGAGCTGGAGCACTGGCCCTGTGAAGACAGGCTGAGGGAGCTGGGCTTGTTCAGTCTAGAGAAGAGGCAGCTTTGGGGGGACCTAACAGTAGCCCACCAGTGCCTACGGGGAGGGTATCATGGGAACAGAGCCAGGCTCTTTAGAGTGGTGCATGGCAGGAGGTCAAGAGACACTGAGCATAAGTTGAAATGACAGAGGTTCAAATGAGATATAACTGGAGAAACTTTTTCACCATGAATACAGTCAAGCAGTGGAACAGATTGTCCAGAGAGGTTGTGCAGTTTCTGTCCTTGGAGGTTTTCAAGATCTGACTGCATAAATCACTGAGCAACCTGGTCTCACCCCACAGCTGCCCCTGCTTTGAGCAGGGAGACTAGAGTCCTCTTGACTAGAGACCTCTTGATGTCTCTTCCAATCTAAATCTCCTATGATCACATGAACTTCGGTTGAATGCTGTGCCACGGTAAACTCTGAAGTGTTATTCTGTATCAGCTGGTAATGCACTGATAACTGAAAAAGAAAAATAAAGATTATTATGCAACTAAAAGATAAGGTAGAATTTCATTTCCATTATTACCAACACATATAAGTAATAACTGTAGCTCCAAAAAAATCTTTAAATCACACACAGATTATGAAAAGATTCAAAAATAAATTAAAAACTATATATACTGAGACTGTTCACTACAAAATTCCACCCATTACTGTCATTAGTAGGCATGTAAAATTATCTAGTGACTAGAACAGTCAAAGGAACAGCAGTAGAATAAATATTTATTTTCCGTGTCCCATAATTTTCCTACTCTCACGAAAAAAGACACCCTTACAACAAATTTACAGTAAAGTCCTTTTTAAAACAGATGGTGACAGGTAGAAAACATAGTCACCTGGGGAGCTATAAGGATGGCACAGTAACAAATTACAAAATCATAAACAGCTAATAGACTACTAATTAGTAGGCACTGCTAATTGACTATATGTATATATATACAGATATATAAATATTTACGCCTGAATGCCTTTTAGAACATTAGTATTTTATGAAATTCTAAACTACATATATTTACAAAAAGAAAATTAGGAATACAAAAGAAATATCCCTGAACTGTTAATTCTAAGAGTAAAGCTATAGGGATAACTCATGTCAAACATCCTAGGGAGTGATGAGAGTTCAGTCCTAGTTCTTTTTCTAGCATTTCCCGCTCATCTGTTCTATGACATGCTGCACTCAGCACATGGGACTTCTAGATTATTGAGACATCTACTATTTTCCATTCAGCAAAGACCATAGGTACTTCCTCTGAATTTGGGATTCCTCTCTGGAGGCCAGACGTGTAAAAGTTGATATTGAAGTACCTACTTAGTAAGAATTGTAAGACTTGTAGTAAACCCAAGCCACGTGAAGTTTTCCTCCAACTGGGATGCAAAACCTTGCTTGAGAATATATGCCCATATTAGCTAACTCCAGGCACTGGCTTGATCATCCTAGTTTTATCAAAAACAAAAGACAGTGATATTTATTTAAGTTGCATCAGACCCTGGACAAAAGCAGAAGTAGCCTGAAAAGCATGGACTTAAATCTAGGATTTCCCACTTTTAAAGATAAAAGTATCACAAGGGATAGGATTTACTTCTCATATTACAACACCTAAACGCATGATAATGCAAGTAAGCTACATGACATGCTAACATCACTGGTTGATGAGTAAACAGAGGCATTTAGTGCAAGTGCCACTAGATATGCTCCAGGGTATCAGAGACATCTACGTGTGGAAGGCACATGTGACACAGGACTCATGGAAGACCTGCACTCCTCTGGAGTAGCAGTTGGAGCCCCAGTAGAATACATTAGGGCACTTTATAGGCATTTCATAGCTTAGACATCCCAACTACACAGAGATATCTACACGCAGATGTCTCCATTTGTGTGTCTTCATCTTGAGGTGAATCCCCCCTTGGTGAAAAATCTCTCGGAAGAACATAAGACAACAATCTGCCTATAATGGTTTCCAAGGTTATTGCTACCACCAAAGCTGAGATATGGTTGCCAACATGGTTGAACTGTATCGTGTAATTTTGCACTGAAACAGACTGGGAGATCTCAGGTGATCAGTTCATAGTGTCTTTGCTGAGAGGCTGGTAAGTTTCTAAACTCTTAAATGGTGTTAGAAGCAGAACTCTAACCCTGCCCTAACACTTTCAAAGCTGCCTAAGGAACAGTTCCACATTCTTGTCAGAGCAAATGTGCTCTTCCAGTGGCCTAGAGAGTTTGCTGATGAGACAACCCTACAATCTGCAAAGAAGAAAATATGTATCCCTTTCTGCCCGAGTTGCTTTATTGATATAAAAATATTCATTGACCAACAGATAAGCAAATATACACTGGTGTGCAATCTATTGTTCAAACTGTACTCCTTCACAACAGGAGTCTTGAAACAATACATATTTTCCTATTATTCAGACCACAGTATCCTCTCATGTTTTCTTTTCTTTCCATAGTTTTGAAGCTTTTTTTAAATGAAAATGGTTGAATATTGCTTGAACTACTATAACAATTAGATACCAGTTGCCTTTTGTTCATTCCATTCCTCACTTTTTATAATCGTACTTTCAGCACTGTTTCAGGTATGGTGCATGGAGGTGGAAGAACTGACAGTCCACCTTAAACAAATGTAGATAAATAATAACAAAAAGGCACAGGAGTTCCCAAGTGGCTGCCAAACTTAAGTTCTTGTTTATTTAGCTTTATTTTCTTTAATTTGGATGAATTTATCAGAATTTCCAATGTGAATATTCAGGAATACTTATCCACCTGTTTTGCAAATCAAACAGATTTCTGTTGAGGTTTGCTAAAAGAAAGCATTAAACAAGTGTTACACTAAGACATAAACAAATACTAGGTTTAAGAAACAGAACATAATACTGGACACTGTCTCAACAAGTATGAGAATCTCTTTTGGGAGCCAATTCAACAGCAAAGTAACTTGTTTTACAAATACTAATGTATTTTACCTGTATAGAATACTTGGGTTAATTATCTGTAATAAATGAATTCAAATTAACAAGACCAATTATTTACAGTATCAGTAAAGCTTTGCTTCAGAGAATTTTACTCATATAAAAATGGATCTGAAAGAAAGTGCAAGTGGAAGGATAAGGAAAAATGTTAAAAATGTTTTATATTTATGGTGAATAAGGAAGTTAAAATGTTTAACTATTAGAAAAATTGCTGTTCATTATAATAATTACCCTCCAAATTTATCAAAGACTCTGTATCAGTTAAGCTATTGTTGAACTCTTTTTTTAAAAGGCCTTTTATGTTTATGATGATTTCTATTAAAATATGTAACTTTATTCCTATGATATAATTTCATTCTACAGAAATAAAAATGTAAAAATCAGCTATAATACATAAAATACAAATGGGATTTTATCAATATTCATTTGTCTTAGAAAGAAAGGTTTAAAGCAATTGTAAAAGGGGCTCAATTTATTCAAGTGAATCATTAGTCATCTCAGAGTAAATTAGGCCTACTGCATATGCATATAGAAGTATAGCCAAGCAGTACACAATGAAAGTAATAAAGTTGTAAAATTAAGTATCAGACTTTATTTAGCTCAGATAACTATTAAACCAGAAACTAAGACTGTTCTAAAAGAATTGGTAGCAATAAGTTACCAAGTTTAAAAATATATTTATTTTATTTCTGATTCCATTATCAGAGAGCAATCTTTGCTACATCACTTTTAATGTATGACCCCATTTTTTCCAAGTGTTAAGGCTATTTGATATTATCAATACCACCAACCATCCAGTGTCTCTAAAGCACAGAGATGCTACACAACTCTTAAAAAAGACGTGCATTTATTTAGCTGCCTAGGTTGGAAGCCTCATTATGTCTAGACTTAGAAGTTGATAGCGCTTATTTTAAACATCACCTGAAATAGTTTTCCTTGCTGCCCTTTTTGCCTGTGTAGGCAAACACCACTATATTGTTTTTCATTATGAGGAAAGAGCATTTATTCAAAATGACACCTGAACTATTACATTTTTTTTCTATATTTAAAATCAGAAATAAACTGCATTATCTCAGGAACTGCTCTATGGCATAGTAGTTTAAAGTAAATGTTTTACAATAATGACAATTTTCCTGTCTGGTTTAAACATTTTCCAATACGTTCCCATAACAAATGCACTGTTAAAAAGTAGACTTTTTTTTAATCAATTTGTATTTGAGCTGAGTTCAAAAGAACACTCACTCTCCATAAATATAAAGAAAACAAAGGGAATTCATCTGAAAGGTGAAGAATAATTTGATCAAGGTTCTTCAGAAATTTGTTTTTTTCTTCCCCATCATACTCTGAGCTTGAAATGTTACTTTCTTCTGTCTCATTTTGAAGAAGTTTTTCCAGAATCATGAACAGAGAAAATATATTCTCATACTGGGTAATGTCATACATGGCCTGGATCTGGGAATAAAGAAAAAGCAATGCATAAGCATAATGTGAAAGTGCTTCTGTAGTCCACCATCTCAGATGACAGTTTAGGGAACARTGTTAAAATTCATAGTAATATTTATATAATCAGAATGACTATATACTCAGATACAGTTTCTGCTAAAAGACTTTCCCTCCTTGTGACAAAAGCCAAACTGCTAACTCTCCATCATTATTAGTATCAAATGAAGAGTCAACATAACCTCCTGTTCCAGAGTCAACTAAGGTTTTGCCTACTTAATCATCCACAGGCTGTGGCATACAATAATTATCTATGATCAACAAAAAAAGTTTTGTTTGTTTTAAGTGTATAATTGAAATTGGTGGATTTTCATTTTCTGAGATTTTGTGGCTAGAAAAGGAAACCTCTGAAAGGACAGAAATAGCTAATAAAAAACAGTCTCCCTGGATTTCAGTCACACCAAAACTTATTCTTTTCCATGAGTGTCTTCTAAAAGCCTTGCTTCTTTAGCTTACTGCTAAAACTACACCAAGAAAACAAAATTCAGTTTTGTTTCTCTGGCTCTTTCAGACAAGTCTTTTTGACAGTTCTTAACTTTACACCATAACTTGCATGATGTAAGGATTCTTTGCTTCTGTCATTTGTTAGAAGACACTATCATGTCATCATTGCATGGCTATCATACAAAAATGCATTTTCTTTTTTTCACTAACAGTAGATTAATGGCCTATTCATTCATATTAGTACCTTCTTAAAAATAGTGAAAAAAGAAACATAGAACCAACAATGATAAACTATGACCCTGCCCAGAAAAATTACCACATAGAAACAAAACTGAAGTTCTATGCTTTGAGTTCCTGTAATTTGAATATTAGAAGTATAACTTTACAAGAAAAAACCTGTGTTGGCTTTAAGGGTTGGCCCTGCAAATTTGCTCAGATCTTCCTTTCACATGAGTAATCAACAGAAAATGTTTTAGAAAGGCAAATTATATCACTTCACTTATCCCTGTAACCTCAGGCTTTTCCAAGCAGTTAAGCAACTGTTACTTTCAGCGTGTCTTGAAAACTGCAACTGATGGCAAATTAATAAACTATTGAATTGATTATGGATAATAGGAACCACCAGCTAACTAATCCTGTTTCCTCTGCAAATTCTACCACACCAAAGAAAAATTATTTTCGCTGTACAGAAGTGACTTTGAATAGAAAGGGTAAGTCTGATGGCAAGGAGGAAGCATTTTCTGAGACAATTCTTTTCAGGGGAAAAATGCACTTTGAAATACTGTTTTATAATACCAGTAAAAATCAGCCTAGAACATTTTATGCCTCAAGGTTCATTAACCTTTCCGACCTATTTATTAATCTGAACAAAATGTGTCTCCGTGTCTTTTGTTAGAGGTTTTTTGTAGCACTAATTGATGCAATAACTACCACCATAAATTTATGCCATAGAATTAGTAGAGAAATGCCTGAACTGTTATCTAATGTTGCATATAAAGTTATAACAAGCCTATTCATGTTGCTCACCAATGTGTATAAGTGAGTAGCTGCACATAAATATGTACATGCACATACAGCTGGTCCATCCAGAAAATTCAGAAGGTACAATTGTAAAGCAAACCTTTTCTTAAACTCTAGGCTATCATGCCAAAATATATTAACTTTAAATATAGCATAAATATGAAGCAAAGAGCTAATGTAAAACTATTTTTCAGAAAAAAATTTAAGCTGATCATCTTCACAGATAAGATGGGTGCCCAATATGGACTCTGGATACTAACCTTTGATTTGCTGATCAAAAAATATTGATCTTTTTTCCAGTAAGTCCAGAATAGTAATTATCAGATCTTCTTCAGAACTTTCTCTAAAACATGCTTGATCCCTTCCAGTTTGATACTTATTCCTCCATTTGCCCAACTAAAATTGATCAGAGATGTCTCACAAACCTTTAGTGCTTATAAAACATTTCAGGTTTCTTTAAAAATTAAGTTTTAAATAAATTTAAGAATTAAGTTTTAAATAAAAACAAGTCAGCTGACTGTATCTCAGTGAGTTTTCCAAGGCCAAAAAGAGCCAAAGTTGAACTCAATTATTTAGCAAAAAAACACTGAACACTGAATGATAGCTACTGACTATAATTAAAAATGGGCATATGAAATGAACTGGGGCTTAACTAATTGAACACACAGAAATACCACCATTTTTATTGATTTTTGGTGGGTTTGGGATATGCTGTTCACATACGCTGAGTTTTATTTTGCTTTTGGCAAACTTACAAAGCATTTGCTGAGTAGCCTTTGACACTGCTTTGGGCAATGTTTATTTAGCCTCTGGCTTTTGAGTAGCTGGACCTTCATAGATTCTTCTTCAGGAAAACTTGTATCTGGCCTTTGGCTTCTGCCTCATGGGTAGGCTAGATACTGTCTTGCATCATCTTTTATCCTTTAGCACCATTTTTATGAGATCAGTCCATGCTGATTGTACCTCACTGGACATTTGAAAATGCATTTCTTAACAGTAAGATGCATTTTGTAATAGCTTCAGTTTTGAATTTAAATTTTAAAATTATTTTCTTTTACTTGTTCTGATTTCTCAATCTGATTAAGTTTTTCAAAGTTAAATCTCATATTTAAAAATGATTAACTGTACAGGACTGAGCTACAGTTAAGATGGAAACATGACTTAAAAAGGTGTAGGGGATCTCCTGGGTAGCTTTGATGATCTGCTGATCATAATTCACGTATTTACATCACCAAGTTCAGAATGTAGGGAATGTCAAAACTTTTGGCTGCAATGAATTCTTCTGTCTTCCCCATATTACAGGGTGACCACCTAGAACAGCACACGTTTACTACATCTGATAGCAAGGAAAAAATTCTCTGATCTGTCTTCTCTACAATACTATCTTAAGAAACAGTCCTAGCATGTTAAAGGACACTGTTTAAAAATTCAAGCAGCACTGACAGTCAGGATGCTTAAAGGCAATCTGCATTCTAGACCCTTGGGCCTTTATTAAGCTTCCTCTGTTTGCAAAGTAACAACCAAACTCTTATCAGATGCCCCCTGTGCAAGTTTCCAAGTCACTCTTGTTTTATTGGACAGACTTGGAGTTTAGGTTTTCAGCAAAATTTTGGGCAAAAAAATAAGAAAGTGGAAGCACAGAAATAATTCAAGTAACCTTCACAGAATGGTAGATGTAATTTCTGAAGGTTAGGTTATTCAACCAGAGACACAAAAAATCCTAAACAATTGTACAAGTTTTACACACATAATATTTTTGTTTTCATGGCTTGCTGGTTCATACCAATTTATATAATTTATTCAAATGCACTCAATAACAGCAGTATAAAACAAAAACAGGAGAATAAATACTAGCTTTAAAGAAATTCTCTACAATTCTTAAGCCATTTACTGGTCAAAACACACATTTCTAGTGATACATTCTATCTGCTTAGGCTGGAAAGGAGTTAAGTGCCCAATGCCTTTAAATGTTACAAGTTTTAGACACCTACTTTTGCTACTCTAAAAATTTGTCTATTATATTTGTTTAACACTTTCCTCATTCTTTACTTTTATCAGTAGTTACTATCTCCTTTCTGATCACAAGCATTTCTCCCTCCTTACTATAATCTATTTAATATTGTTGTACTCAAATTGATTTTTCTAGGGAATTACTTATTAAAATGAATAATTTCAAATGTGCTAAGTCATGCTCTTCTGTTACACCTATTTCTAGGAAAACTCAGACTATTAGTAAAAACAATCTATGCCACTGTTCTAGGAGCAATTTGATTTTTTAGGGATCCAGCCAGGCTCTGAAACAGAAAGTTCCACCTTCCCACTATATTGCTGGCCACCTACTCCCATTCCCTACTTTGTGCCAGAGCTTGTTCATGGGGTTGCATACTGAATCTGGGAAAATAGAAGGTCTGGTTGAAACTTAACATTTATTTTAAGTCAGGTTAGCTTTCAGCTGGATCAATCCCTAAATAAAGTTCACTTCGTGCCAATGTGGCTGTTAATGCTCCCATGGAGGGGAGGACTGGATGCAGAAGCTAGAGACAGCACTGTCTTCTCCCTGGTTAAGGAGATTTTTACATTCAGGAATTCAGCAGTTGAAACTACTACTTTAAGAATGACAGAAAAAGGGCCTTGCAGAGGATTTTATTCTGTGCCAACACGTTGAAGCTGTTACTGGTAGCGCTGCAGGCAAATGACTAGGCAGCTGACTGGGCCCTGCCCTGCCCAGAAGCAAACTGAACACAACATGAGAAACTGCTGGACGTGATAGGTAACAGTGTAAGAAGCTCACAAAAGTTACAGACAGCAACAGGAGAGAYGGCTGGATTTTACAGTTGGTTAAAGAGAAGCTATGTAAGAAACAGCCAAACTTCACAGATAGCTGAAGAGGAGTATTGCAAACTTTTTGGGGAGTACAATCTTGCAAGGCCAACAGCAGAACCTAAGTAAACACATAATATAATACAATACAAAATAACACAATATATAAGGGTGAGCTCTAGATAACGTTGTCAGAAACAGCTCTGGGTACAGTGTAGAAAACTGGGAGCAATGGGGAAAAAGTAATTAGGGTCAGGCTGTTTACATGGGAGGAGATGGAGATAGAAAAAAAGAGTACAAGGGGTGCGAAAAGGAAGACTAATAGCAGAACCACATCATCAGTGCTGTTTGGAGGTACCTGCTGGACTGCCCCACACTTGATCACTGCAGCCTAGATCAGGACAATAAACCAATACCACACCAATCCAACACACTTCCACAGGAGGTCAGCAGGACAGAGCGGTCAGAGGAGGAGGGGTGCTTTTCCTGGCCACAGGAGAGCAACTGCACAGACAGACCCAGCATGCTGGTACCACCACTGGCACCTAACGATCACTTCCTAACAGTTACTAATTTCTCAATCTATTTTAACATAATGATTTTAGACACATTTCTGTCCCATAAAGAATGAGAGTATTCTCATAAAGCTATGATTTAAATGGGAGTTAATAGTTAATCAAAGTGGGTATTCCACTTCTGGTGATATCTTCACTTCAATATTTAGCATTTTCTATTCTAAGAAATTACTATCAGAATCAAAGTACGTTACTTTAAAACATTCTCCACTGCTGTAGGTATATTATGTTTCATTACTCACTCACTGCATTTCAATGTGTTCTGTAATTTGCTGTCTTGATTTTCTGCAACTAAAAGGGCTTGCCTAAACCAAGAGGAATGTGTATCTGGGATTGAAATAACGAGGCACTGACAACCTAATGCAGCCATCAGTGTTCACAGAAATGAAAAACAATTTCTGTAGTCACTTTCCCTACATATGGGAGTTCTTCTGAAACTCAGTTTTCAGTAATTTAACAATAGAACTGTCCTAACAACTATACCATTATAAAAACAAGTCACTAAATGAAAAGGTATTTTACAGCATCATATTTTTAGGAAAAAAGTTTCTAAATCACCACAATGAAAAATGAGAAAGAAATGACGGGTTGGAACTCTACCACTCAGCATTTGGTAAATTATGTATGCTTTTAAGGTAATGCTGACAAACTTAAGTTTTCAAGGAATAAATTCACTGAAAATATTCTTTTCTTCTCATACATCACCATGTGTACAGTCTATTTTTTACACTACTTATCCAACCCAAGTCGGAGGTTAATGGAAATGTGTTTCAAGAATGACTAAACTGTTTCCTTGGGTGGTGATATATTCTCTCTCTCAATTTTATGAACAAAGAAGATTAATTCTCACAGGGAATTCTGATCTTGACACTTTGTTTTTCCTTTGAGAAATCCCTATTCAGTCTATTCATTGCTGTGTTCACGTTATAAAGACAAGACAAATATATTTTTCAGAGTGCTGCACATATGTTTGGATAATTGGCATTTTACATCAAAGTGACGTGGAAAGTCTTTTAACTGGATGTTCCACAAGCATGTAAATAACCACTATTTGGGTGATTAAAATTTACAAAACCAACAATCTATCAGAAAGCACACACTAGAAGAAAAGAGGTTATCTCTAATTGCTGTTTAAAGTTTAGAAAACATGCTGATAAACATCTCTAAAATATTTAAGGCAGGCATGCATAAAAGACTTTACTGGAAATCTTTTTGTTCTGACTTTAACACCATTGTCTTCAGTTAAAAGGTAACTATCTTACAAATTGCCGTGCCTCAGGATTCAGTCTTTTGCTAATTAGCATTTCTCTCTAATGTCTTTTTGTATTGTTCTTTTTAAATTTATATTTCCCTAACATCCTTCCCAGTAATCATAATCTTCATTAACCACAAGAATATTCACCTGCCATGAAAGTTCAAACTGATGTACATCCTCTTTCAGTACTTAAAACAAAATTTACACCACCTACAATTCCTTATTTACATTTTTACATATATAAAATCCACTTTCAGAGCATTTTGATCTTTGATTCAATGGGATCTGAAAGTCCAGTTTTGTCATCTTTATTCATTCTATTGTTTTCTCCTCAACTCCAAAAGGTTCAACAGTTTTACTTACAGATCAAGATAAAACTTGTCTGCAGAAAGGGTCAAGGAATTATTAACATTTGAAAAAGTTAAATTCCAGAGGGGGGAAATGTCAGCTAAACTCTCAGAATAAACGCATCTGTAGCTACAGTGTGTGCTATGATTACAATTTTAAGCAATACGTTGTCAACATTTTACAAGTCCCAGCCAGCCTCACTCTAGAGAGGTTTCAGAAACAACAGTAAGACTCCTCCAAAAATGATGTCTGTCCAGAAACTGTAATTTGGCATACCCTAGAAAAAATTTTTGATAGCAACGGGAGCAAGCACTTTACATTCTATCACCCAAGGGAAAGATGCTTATCCCAGAGACATCTATGTATTGTGTCTCTTCCACGTATCATTTAGCAAGGTCATCTGTTACTAGTAACTAATATGATATATTGAATTGCAAGAAATTCCCATGCCTCCTTAAGCAATATTATTCTTATCCAGTAATATGATTTCCATTACATATTGTAAGAAATTAAATATACTAGCAGTAAAGCACTCAGGCATCCATTTCAGAACAGGAATCATAACTGCAGTTGCCTTGTAAGCAACATAACCAAGACATAGCCTTAAAATACAAATTCTAATCCCCATTATTCTGTTAAAGAAAGCTAAAATATGAGCCATGAAGAAATCTTATTTAGAGAGAACAACAACAACAACAACAACAACAACAACAAAGAATGTATGAACCTTGTTCTTGGGGTAATAAGAATTTATAAACCAATTTCCCTCCAATCTGCAAGGCATAAACCTGAACTGTCATATATGTTATTTCTGTAATATATTCTAGGAAAAAATCAGTGCAATCCTTCACAAGCTGAAGCATGAAATACTTTTTTTTTCCAGAAAGGAATATGAAATAGAGTTTGTGAAAGTATCTATCACAATATGGGTCCTTCCAACCCAAATGGACTATTTAAGCATAATTATCATCAAAACAAAAACACAGTGGACCAGACAGTCCCATCCAAAGATGCTAAAAGGGAAAAAAGGAGAAAGAAAACTACAAAAATCATTTAATGAAATTACTCAGGGATGAGGAGGTGTTTGCCTTATTATTATTATTATTAAACATTATATAAATACAGTAGGGTAAAAAGACAGTTTTTTAGAGCACAGCAGTTTAGAACTTGTGTGTGTCACTGCAGCACTAGTGCTGGAAAGTAATAATACACAACTAAAAGACTAGCTCTCTAATATTCGGCATGCAAGGGTACCTCTAAAAATGGCTACATTTGGAAATAGCCTTTTGAAACCAACAGTTTTCTCCAATTTTGCATGAAAATTGCAGCAAACTGACAGAATCTGAAAAAAAATTACAAATTTGAAAGGGATTAAACTACAAATTGATTGTCAGAAGCCAAATAGTTTTTCTTTCAATTTTTGACCTAGAAAAAAATGTAAAAATTATCCAGACAGGATTGTGTAGAAAAAATTGAACATTATTATTACCAATGAAACACATTAGGTCATGCCATGCCAAGCCCAAGAGCTTTCTATAACTAAATTCAGAATAGTTAGACTCCCATTCAGCCTAGTTTGGGGAAAGTTCTCTGCTATGCAAGTCAGTTTGCACATGGCCAAATGTGCAAACTGGTTTATTCTGAAAAATTTAGGTGTGTCAGTTGGCAATAGCACAACTAGCCTTAACTAAAGGAAATGATTCCAAAGAGTGCAAAGTCAAGTCAAAATTTGGATGCATCATTTTCAGCAACCACACTGTCATTTACAGCATGACTCATTCCTTGTGCTAGCAGGATGCCACTGAGAATGATGTATCTGGGAATGGCAGGATTTGAAACGACCTAGAAGAAAGTTAAAGAAATGTTAGACAGACTTACCTACAGCAGGAGTAATATGTGAGTTTTCCATCTTTGGCACCATTTTTGTAGGGAGTGTCCTCAGTGAGAATCTGCAGCTCAATAACATTAACTAGAACTGACAAGTAATGGAGAACTACAGACCCATCCGTCCTTGACAGGTGTTAGGGAATCCATTTGAAGGATAATATACTATTGTTGAGTTGGGTACTTAAGAGCTGAGTACCTTAGAAAAAGCGTGGCCAATTCTATCAAATAGCTGGGGTAAACCAGAGTCCTAAGAACAATAAAGTCAAAAAAGACCAGAAGAATACTGTACTTCATTCAGTTTCCCAAAAAGAGGACTACTGCATCCAAATTGCAGGTATCAGAGAAGCTTAAAGCATATAAATATGATTTTGAAATGGAAGCACCAGTTACAGAAATCATTAGAAACAATTGCCGAGTCAGAAAAAGTATGTTCAAACTCAGAAAAGACTGAACAAAGCCCAGTGAAATAGTATCTGCATTGAGAAACCTAAAAGATAGTGTTTTAGGCAGAAGACTGACATGCCTGGTGGAGCTACTAAAGAATGCTAACCTAAATGTATCTGTAGGTGTTTATGGGACCCTGATGAAAATTATTAAACTGAAGTTTCCAGAAATGGATTGTCATTCCTGTGAACACTGTATGATAGCTGCATAAAAGAAGTTTCATGGTATCAATCAACCAAAGAATAATATAAACAATTTCAGTAATAAAAGTGTGTCATTCTGTGACACAAATGGAAGTCAGGAATGTACTTATAGTTGGTGGAACTAAATTTTGCAGAAAATGAGTTCAAATCCACGTTTCAGCTAAGCTAATGATGTCCTCTAATGGCCCTGAACCAGCCATAGTATTAGGTGAACTATATCAGAAAACCTCTCCTCATGATCCTCCTTAGCAGTCAGAACCTGCCCCGCCATGCCTTTCTCTGCTGGACCCCAATTTCTATCTTTTCAGCTCTTCTCCATCTTCTCCCTCCTGTCTCTGAAAAAATCAGCAGGCCAGAAAAAGTGTTCCATAGGCATGATCACATCTCTGGGCTAAGAGCTGAACCGTACTAATCTGAAACACACAGTAGGTTACATTTCAATGATCACCACAAACTCTTTTGCTCTTTAACATCTCTGAATCCTGAATCTGAACAAAACACACTTTTTTTTAAATTTGATCTTCCCACTAGAACACTGTCTTGGGGTGGCGGTAGGGGATAAAAAAATCAAAACGTGGAAAATAATCAAATCTGCAGATTGAAGAAAAAGACATAAAGCTCCTTACATTCACTTCATAACTACAGAAGGAACTGCAATAGCAGAATAATTAGTAATTTTTAAGAACTTTAAAAAGTACATGCTGCTTTTGTGAAAAGCAGAGTTTAAAAATGCAATTAGAATTAACCTAAATAATTTCAGAACTTAAGACAGTTTCAAGAAGGTTACAGAAAAATAGTCCCTAATCCTCACTGCCATTAAGACAGCACATGACCTTTTGTGTAAAATAAAAATTAGCATAATACTAGAAGAATTAAGGCAACCAATACTCAGAAGAGACTCTCAAAAATGATTCTGTTCTTTCTGCAGGTACCACAGTACTAGTCACTTATTAAATCAACTAAAAGGAATGTTAATGTCAGGTTTACTGTACAATCAGAATGTAGTGTTAGGTACAGCACCTGTCATTATGATGAATTTGTCTTGAAAAATTAGAAAAACTCCAACATTTCAGAGGATGACTAACCTTCCAGAATGATAGCTGAGCTTCAGTTTGAGACAGATGTTTTATTTTTTGTTCAGGACCACTTTAATTAAAAAACATCTTTGCATCTTTCTAACCATGGACCAGATATGATAATGTTGAAATACCTGCTACTTCATTTTACACACACAGCTATTTGCAATCAACTAATTCCATTTAATAATTATCAGTAGGTAACACATACAAGACTGTAGCAATGCTTCTTTAAGTCCTTTAGTAACACAATGGCATTCCTCTTTTCTTAGATATTGTATTTCACTAGTTAAACAGATATAATGCTGTACATTTAATGCAATTTAACATAATTGCTTGATTTATTAAGCAGGATTAAAACCACTGCAAATAATACAAAATATTAAAAGATCATATTAACAATTCATATTAAAGACACAGGGCACCTACGTCTTCAAAATGATTTCAGATGACAGCAGGAAACACATTAACAGAAATATGACAGGAAATCATTAACATCAGGAAAAAAAAACTATCAAAATTCAGGTGTACAGATCATCTTTGTTATACTGCAATTGACACCTAGTAAATTCCTAATCTTTAGAAGGTATAACCTACATGGAATAGTAATCATAACATCTACTATAGAGTGAGCAACATCAGCCACAGGATAAAAAAATCCTCTTTTTTAATGCTCCAACTTATTTCATTAGAAGAAAGTCACTATCCTGAATCTGAGTGATTTTTTGGGGCGGGGGGTTAGTTCTACTGGTATCAGCATTATTACAGAGAATACGTATGCTATAGCAGGGGGAAAACTTCCAGAACAATACAGCAATTTGCAGACTGCGAACAAACAAACAAGCAACTCTACTGCTACTACATTTTAATGGTTTTAAGGTAGCCATACAATACATCCATTCCACTTTCCCTGCTGACAGCAAATCAGTCAATAAGAAACTCATGCTGTGACTATTTCTGCTACGGGACTTAACTTATTTAAAGCTAATTCAGGTTCTCCTACATTCTATTGGCACACAGCCATTGCTTTAGGAAAGTTTTTAATCTTTCCAGTTTGCAAATGCTTAAAAATTTGTCATTTGATTTTGTCACAGGTCCATCTCTCTTTCTTAGTAATGTGTATTTTAGATTCTTTACTGGAGATGGAAGAGATGAGATAATCATCATGTGGAACTATGGTTCATTTAATGCTCATTTCAGTCCTTAATCCCCTGGCTGATAAGAATTGAAACACTTTGAATTCCTTAATCCTAAAGGGTTAACTAGACTTTTCCCACCTACTGTTTCTCAGTGAGATCTCAGTCTAGTGTTCAGAACAGTACAAGGTCTGTCTTGGGACATTAGCGATCTCTATGTTGCTTTACCTTCCCATGAAGATGGCTTTCTTGATAGCTCTAATCTCTTTTCAGAATAAAATATGCCTCAAGCACCATTCCAAACCACCGCCACCCCTTGCCCCCAAGTGACATAGCAATTTCCCAACAAGCAGGAAATCATCTTACCTATATATTTCCCTCCTCCCTCCCCACAACCTCAACTGGCTGATATTACCTCAGGGTTATCAAATTGAATGCTCACTTACAGATGAAGGCACTTAGTCTCTAGGTTCTAGACTGATCTTAATTCTATTCCTTCTTTAAAAAAGTAAGAACTTATGAGCTGCAGAGCCTTCTCCTTTTCTTTTGCAGGAAACTGGTCTCTCTTTTCTGCGACCACAAAAAAATTTAACCTGTTGTGAAAGACCATCATGAGCAGCATCCTTGAAAAGGGGGAAGTTTAAGGGGGGTTCAGGACAACAGTAAGGAAAACTAAATGGAACAGCTTCTGACTGCGGTAATACAATTTTGTGCACACAGACACAAAGCAAATGCACCTCCTAAAGAAGAAGGAATTATAGACAAAACTCAAAAAAAAGTAAATTAGAAGAGGAGTGTAACAGGCCTCTTGGGCATATCTGCAATGTGAGGGAGCTATCTCATGGAACTTTTCTCAAAATAGATCTTCATGTGCAAGATGCTGTTACCAGTATTCCAGTGGATCAAACTGTGGCTGTACATGTGGAACAGCCAAGAAGTGTGGCCTCTCAAATATGATCCATGGATCAGGATAACTGTGTTTGTCATTGTTAAGCCAAGGGATCTTATTATGGTTCTAGAATCCTTAATGAAAGGATCTCACCCACTCTGCCATTAGAAAGAATTAAGTTATGAAAAATTAGATCACCGTGGAGGAATGCATTTCTCTAGGTAAGCAAAACTAAAACTAAGAGATATTTCTCATAGGAAACGTAAAGCTTCTTGTTTGCGACAGATTATCGGTGCATCCACTGCTGCCTGTAACAACCTTGTGATGAATGAATAAGCCTTGGAAATAATTTTTTTCTCAAAGTCACTATGAAAAAGAAATTGGTGAGGGGGCCCAATAATGAAGAACTTCAAATTTGTCCTGGAATAGGGAGCCTGGTAATTAGACAGAAAAAGCTTATGGCATGCATAACTTCTCAATTCTGCTGTAATGCTTCTGGTCTTATCTCTAGAACTTGACCATTTTACATTCTAATTCATCACCTTCTTCCCGTGTGGTCACAGAAGTAACAATAAAATCCCCCCCCACCCACACCAAATCCAAATGTAAAGTCAGTCTATCTTGGTATCTTTTAATCTATGTATTTACTAGATAGCTTGAAACTGCAGACTTTCATAATGACACTGCCAACTCTAAGATGGTCTTATTAATAGAGATATCCTTGTTGACATTTGATGACAAAGGATGTATTCTCCAAAAGGCATCTTACCATCAAAACAACTAGACTGAATGAGTAGCTGAAAGACTCAGTGATTAATCTCAGAAAAAAAAAAAAAAATACTCCTCCCAGAAGCATACAGAGTACAGGAGTTCAGCTGTGAAATACTCCCTCTTATGACTTTCACGAAGAAGAAAGCTAACTTCCTAGAAGAACCTGTAGGAATATGAAGATCTTGCAGCATTTCCACTGAAAAACTCAGTGCTGTCCTGAATATACTAATATGTATTAGACCACACACTGTCTTGGCAAGAAGGTGATGTGAGTGGACAATCTGGAATCCCAAATCCTCATTTTTTTTACTGTATTGAGTCTCTGCAGAGTGTTTAAAGTACATAGCTTCTCCTGTGCACATACTCATTCAACAACTGAAAAGAGGAAGAGAGAGTGGTTCAGAGAGTGAGCGCAGTAGAATCACTGTGCTCCTGTGAAAGCAGAACTCAAAAGCAAGCTGGTTGTGGCACTAAGGAGCATCATGGTCTGAGGAAAAAAGAAGCTTCTCAGTACACAAATCCCCAAGCCATCTGGTCTATAACAAGGTGGGCTAAAAGAATCCAAGAAGCTTCAAGGGTAATTCTCCCAATATACCATGATCTTTCAAAAGCAAGAAGGGAAGTGATGCCAGACACGATATACGCAACTTCTGCTAGTGCTGAAGCATGGGACACAACAGACTTTCTTCTGGTTAAAGTCAATGGCTTTTGCGGCTTTTCTTTGGCTTTGAGTTAACTGACAAAGTCAGTAACAGCAGCAGCTATTGTCCATGGTTTTGTGAATTTCTTAATGAAGGAAAAGGGTAGTAGTACCTGCAAAGGCAGGTTTCTGCTTTTTTCTCTCAGCAGTTGCAAATCATTATTCTTTGGGATGATGAACACCTCATTTCATAGCTCTCTCTGAACTCTAAGTTCATACTGCCTGCCTTAAGACACAGCCTTACTGTCAAACAAAACTGAACAGTAGCAACAACAGAAGGAATATTGTATTATCAGCAGGACAAACAGTGTCCTACAATCCATCCATTCTAATAGTATGGAGAGTCAGAAGGTCAACAGAACATTCTTCCTAAATCAGTGCTGTTTGTCACCAGATAGTCATCTGTACTGGCTAGAAAAAAAAATTAAGAGATCAGGTGGGTAATACTCAAAATATTTTTATGGAAGTAATCCATATCCTTTGTACCTAGAAGCAACCACCATCTGAAGGTGGGAGATTACTGTGACAAGGAACCTTGTTTCACTCATATCTTGTTTTCCCATCCTTGCCATCTGTCCAAGTGCCCCATTTACCTTTTGAGAAACTTAAAACAGCTTTGGAAACATTCAGAAACACTGAGTGAGGGTTCTTCCAGGAGCAACTGCAACTTTTGAATTCTTCAGCACATTTAGGACTTCTTGTATAAATTGCAGCAGGTTCTGATGACATTTTGGGAGAACAAGATAAAAGTTAGAATCACTCTACCTCCTGAACCTACTTTTTTTATTCACCCTTTTGGGATCCATTAGATGTGGATTCTCAGAGAACCATGAAGTATTGGCTGAAAATTACTGTCTTAGAGAGAAATACCTGAAGTGGTATCAATAGTCCAAAGATAAAGGGTAAAGCAGAGAAGGTACAATGACTACAGAGAATTAGCTCATATGACAAGAATTTTCATGGAATATCCACGTAGAGTGATTAGCTAGAAAGTTCCAGGCACAGGTTAATGCAATGACACCACTGACAATTAGAGACCACCTGCTTCACTCTGCATTTATTACCTTACAGAATAATGTGCTAGCAGTTTCATGCAAGAGGATCTGAAGATCAGAAATGAGAATAAACTAGGTATTATCTTTGAATAAAAGTATCCTTTTCTCAGATGCAAGTTTCTTACCTGCAGTTTTCAATGCCATCTAGTTCTTCCATAATGATAAAGCATAAAAAAAGACTCAATTTATCTTCTTTATATCATACCTCCTTTTGTATACTTCTATCATAACCCCTCATTTGTTTCCTCTTTAAATCACAAATCCTTCTTTCTCAGAATAGATGACTTTAAATGTCTCTAAATTTGCTGCTCTTATCCGAACCCTTTCTATTCTGTTACTTATGTTCTGAGAAGACGTTATCACCCAACCAAATTTACTGCAACTCATCATCCTTACCTTTATCAGTTTATCTGATAATGCTAATAATATTCTAGAACAGTTGCTCTGCATGGAAATTAAATAGCTAAGAGCATACTTTCTGTGCTTGGTAAATGGCATGGAATTAAATTTAAAGAACTAATTCTTAAGTGCAAAACAAAATAATCATACATCACAGTATGAATAACAATTACAATAACTAAAACCCTCAAAATTTAAATCTATATAGCTAGCATCAACTTGCTACAATAACTGATGAAAGAATAATGACAAAATACTTGCAATGGTTTTTAATTTACTGCTCTTGCACTGCAGTATGATTTATTTTGGATTTTAAAACTGTACTTAATTGCATATTAAGAGATGGCAATATGTGCAATAAGGTTTTATTAATACAACTGTATGTCATATTTCCTATTGAAAACAATCTACACTGGCTCACCTACAAAATGAGCTCATAACAAAGGCCCACTTCATGCAAAGTAGCACATTAATATTCCACACAGACTGTAATTGTAGTTATACTGTTTCTATAATATTCATGTTTGTAAGCAGTTTTGAATACAAGTCAATTACTTTTTTTTTTTTTTTTTGGAATGTTCTTCTTGCATTTATATTAAATGCCTTTCAGAAGACAGCCACTGCCTGGAGGGAATAATTTTGCAGGAACATAGGTCTTTTTTTTTTAAAAAAAAAAGTCACATTTTGACTTTGTGCAAGTCTGACAGCATTTCTTTTGTCTTTGTTTTTAAAACACTTAAATAATTCAAGTAGAGTGTTTATTCTAGTAGCTGCAGTATTTACTAAAGAGACAGACAACTGAGTTCTGAATTGCTTTACAAAGCTACAGCACTATAGTAACACCATTAGAACATATTGACACAGATGCTTAAAGATTAATGCAGATGTGATAATCTATTTAAGACCCAGAATTCCTTCTTAAATGGGGTGCTTAAGCAAATAAAAGGAAAAAGAGGACCAAATGTAACACAAACATGAATGAACTATATGAGGATTGGCCTAACACAATAGTTAAGGCTATTTTTGATGTGGAACTGAGTTAGTAAGCCTGAAAAAATGCGATCGTGTGTCAGACAAGAGTCTTCCTCTTCTGATAACCGTTTTATTTTGTCCAAGCATTGTGGAAAGTGACACAGGAAATAAGTATTTCATATGAATTTCATTCCTTGTCTAGTCCATGACTGTGCTTTGTGAGTTAATCAAGTGTGAATGTTATTATATAAGCAGTATTGCAAGTGGCATGGTGGAGAATTTGGTGAACAAAGAACAGTGCAATCTAACTATTTGTCTACATCAGAGATTTGCCTGTACAAATCCATTATTTCCTAAGAAAGTAATTCCCTCTAAGAAAAGGGGACATCAGAAGTGCCATTACCCACTGACACCATTTAAAAAGATGCATGCAACCCTTTTCTGTTTCCAACTTGAAAAGAAAGAAATCAGGTCCTTCAACTGAGGAAACTATTTTGGGTCTGGAAATTGCAATCTCCAGAGCTTGAGTTCCACAGAAAAGTAAAATTTCAGAAGCATCCATCTCTTCAACTTTCCCTAATTCTTAGGATAGCTGTTTCCCTCTCACTGTACATACTGCTGTCAAGTCTATGCTGAAATATTCACCTCTCTCCCAGCATTGTATCAGAAGCTTGGGAGCTTCAGGGAACGAGGCACATACAACTGAGGCACTGTGATATTTCTTCATTTATGTCCCTCTGTGATATAACGCTTCATCTTACAGTAAAAAAGAATTTCTGTTGTTTTGTATTTTTTTTAACATCAAGAAACATACAAGGTACAAAATACAAATACTTAATAAAAATAAGATGAGTAGCAGTTTTGCTTTTAAACATAGTCAGCCAAAACTGAAAAAGTTCTGAAACTAGGAAAATCACCAGCCTTCAAGCAAACTATGCAGTGAAATGACAGGGACCAATTACTGAAGAAGCAAAGTAGGAGGAGCTGCATAAAGCTGTAAGAAAGGCAACAAAAAATGGCTGATAGCAAAAAGCCAAATGGACAGTGACTGACTAGCCCACTTTGAGATGTATACCCTAAATGCAAAATCACATTTACTGCTCAGTCTTAGATGTTAGCTACAGGAAGGCACACAAATTAAGAAACAGAAACAACAATAAGCTGTAATAAAAAAACAGTTATTTTGGAATTTACAACTAGACAGTCCTTCTTTATATATTATATATTATATGTAAGTAGCATTTCCTTAAATCTGCGACAGACAATATTATTTCTATTTTGCTTGTGTATATTGGATTGCAAATTCTACATAGTCTATAATACCAAAACAAAGTCCTCCTTCGCTGCTACTTTGCTTACTTACAAATCCATTCTCAAAGGGTTTTTTTGCTCTTGTTGTTTTTGCATCTTATGAGAGAGTTACTTTACCCTAATTCCAAATTCTTATTCATTCAGTGGCATTTCTATAGAGCAACTGTCCTTGAAAGGAAGAGAAGAGCATAGGAAAACAAACTAAATAAACAAGTTCATATTTTGCAGAACAAATATTTTGATTTAAAGTTTTTACAGCAAAGAAATGCAGAGAAAAGCAGAGTAGTAATTCCATTTCTATTTAAAAATTATTCCAAGTTCATGGTGATTGTATATCTGAAAGAATATTAAATAATGTAATACGATGCTTTTATATAGACTCCAATTGTAAATCTAGATGGGACCACAAAGACCACATTCCTTGATATTAAGTTTTTCTGGGAAAAATCATGGAATTTTTCCTAGAAGTTGAATTAAATCACCTTTCAGAAAGATGTGTATCTTACAGATGCTAAACTATGGAAGTCCACTATTTTTTCTTGCAAGTTGTCAATATGCCTGCTTAATTCTTCAATGTCGACATTACGGAGTGAGAAGCATGTTGGTATAAAAAATAATCCAGTTAAAAGGTGATGTAAAAGCACTGATAAAATATAAAATAATCTATATGTAGAGAATAGAATAGGAGGCAATTAATGGCACTGCAGGTAAGGTATAAATTTATAATGTATGTAACTGATAAGAATCACAGAATCACAGAATCGCTGAGGTTGGAAGGGACCTCTGGAGATCGTCTAGTCCAACCCCCCTGCTCAAGCAGGGTCATCTAGAGCACATTGCACAGGATTGCATCCAGGCGGCTTTTGAATATCTCCAGAGAAGGAGACTCCACMACCTCTCGGGGCAACCTGTTCCAGTGCTCTGKCACCCTCACMGTGAAAAAGTTTTTCCTCATGTTMAGATGGAAKTGTCTGTGTTTCAGTTTGTGCCCATTGCCTYGYGTCCTGTCRCTSGGCACCACTGAAAAGAGTCTGGCTCCATCCTCTCGACACCCTCCCTTCAGATACTTGTACACRTTGATAAGATCTCCTCTCAGCCTTCTCTTCTCCAAGCTAAACAGGCCCAGCTCTCTCAGTCATATATAAGCATAAGTACCACTGTATCTGAGCACAACTCTATGATTAATCAAAGGTCTCAATCAATGGTTTAGTCCAGTCTTCAGCTACATTTTTCTCCCTACTCCTGAGACCTTTCTTAAAATTACTTTCTTCAGCTCTGTGGATAAGAAATATTACATACAGACATTACAGTGAATATTTAATATACGCTGGGCTATCAAAAGCAATCTGCTTGACAAATACAGTATTCACAGGACTCCAAACATGGAAATCCCAAGAGGCTTCCTCTGATGCAAACAAGTCACTTCTGTGCAAAAATCACCTGTTTAAAATCCTTGCCAGGACATATCTAATCTACATCCTGAATTGCATTACTGCTTGAGGAAAAGAGTTTTAACCTCCTATACTTTGAAATCCTGATTTTGGGGCATGTTTGTAAGCTCTCTAAAATAAGAGTCAAACTTTTGTAAATTTTAGCCAAAACCTTTTTCCTGACCTACCAGCATGTTTTCAAATATTATTAAAATCATTAATTATAAAATCATCATTACACCAAACCCCCCAAAACTAGCACTCACAAATTTAATTAGAACAGTACTTCAATTTCTCCCAAAACTCAGCAGCAGTTACGAATCTGCAATGGAGTTTTCTCCTTCCCTCCCTTGTAGCTGATTCAAACTTTGACCATAATTATCTATGTTAATATAATATATAACTAAGAGTGCAGAGTTCAGATTCAGGGCTGAAAGGGTCCTCAAGTGATCAATTTCTAGACCCTGTCCCCACTTTGAGACAGGTTCAAATATACATAAGTCACCCCCAAAAAACATTCATCATGTATGTACTTGAAAACATACAGTAAAAGGGAAGAGAGTCTCCAGCTTTGCTTGTTCCTGAGCACTCTAGCTAACCATCCTAAAAAGAATCCAACAGCTTATTCCAACAAGTTGGATAGTCTCTTTCAAGTGTTTAATCATTTTAACAAGCAAAAAGCTTCTCATAACACCTAACCTTAAACAGCAAAATGCATCTCCTTTTATTCACTCTAGGAGTCATAAAAGACTATTCCTTGTACAGCAACTTTTCACACTCTAAAAGACTATTACTACTGCTCTTCCCCCTCAGTCATCTCTTTTCTAGATTACATGATTCCAGCTTCTTCAACATTTTATGGAAGTTTGTATTTTGTCAACAATATTTTAATATACATTACACATGCACACAAAGAATCCAGTGCAAATTTCCTATTAATCATAAAAATGCTCTATTCTATGTTTTAGTGTACTTTTAAATGTATCATCCAGTTAAAAAATATTAAATGAAAACAAGTTACCAAGAATCATTATTTTTAGTAAACAGAATACATTCTTGACATTTAGATCAACTGGTTCTTTACATCACAACTTGCCTAATTATATAGYAACATGAACTTTAATGAATGCTGGGCAACATTCCATGCTCCTCATCATAAAACACCTTTTGCAGTTTAGCCTATTCAGTAATACTATTTCTATGGAAAACAGATAAATTTTGAGCAAAATATTAGTAAGTCTTCCACAATTTAAAGAATAAGTTACACTTTAAAGCTGTCTAGAAATGCCATATGGCAAATAACACAATAGTATTATACAAAAAAAGAATTCTATAAGCAGTTTAACCCCTGCATGCCTCTTCTAAAACCATTAAAGGGCTAAAATCTTTTTCATTAGTCTTAAAAAAGGCACAAGGAATGTCTCAGAAGCTTTATACTTTCTCCACTTTTTCTATAGTGGTATATTCATTCAGGAAAACAGACAGGCATAGCTTACAGGGAGGTGTCTGACATACAATAATTAATTAATTATAAGAATGTGTGACCATGGAAAGTTGCATCTTGAAAGGCTCTAGAATCACAAACTGGAATCGGATCCTGTATCTTACAGACAATAGTATTGTAAACTGCTCATTCATTAAACTCAGACACTAATCAAAGCAAACCTTCCTCTTAAGTACTTAGCTCCGAGTGATTCTTGAGCAACCTGCCTGTAGACATGAACTAGCAAGATATATTCCAAAGGCCGGTCAAAGAATTCGTTACTCATTTAGCAGAATCATGAAACACCGAGGAAATTAAGGTCTGTGATTCAGAATATGGTCTTTAATATTGCATTCTCCCATTTACTTTATATAGTTTCTTAATGTACTACTAACTACCTGCTTTTAATTAGGAATGGCAATTTTAAATCAATACAATGACATTGTAAGCCTAATTTGACTCTCCCATGCCTACATTTTTTATTACATGATCTCTTACTTTTTTCTTTCTTTTTTTTTTTTTTTCCTTTTTTTGCAAAAGTACCTGCTTCTGTTAGGACAGAGGCTGGATGATGCTAATTAGATGAGATACTATCTAATGCTTATTTTATCCTTATTATATGCATGGATGTAAAATGCAAAACATTCAGTCTCTGCTCTGAATACAGAATTATTAATCTCCCTAAAAAAAAAAAAAAAAAAAGACAATCATTGCTACAATTCCACATATACCACAAGCATTATTTTAACTTTGCCATTCTTTGAGAGAGAGATAATGTTACTGTCCTTTTACAAATGAGCATTTGAAATACTCAGTGTCCGCTAATGCCAGTCTTAGCTGACTAGGACATGATTTTACAATGTCTGGTATTATACAGAATCGCATGACTTCAAAACACAGCTCCTATTGACTTCTATGAAAGCTATAAAAACTTAGGCTTTGCACTTAAAACTTGTACACATATACTCACACAAACAAAAATAAAAAACAGAAAAAGTGGCCTGAGGCAGACATCTGTAGAAGAAAATTTCAACCTGAATGGCTAACATTTGCCAAAAATTATAAACAAATGAAAACAGGTCCTTGTAACAGAGAACACTGTGACATTTACCTGGTCTACAATGCGGGTGAAGTTTACTGTCTGAAAGTCACTTCTTTTTTCTTCTTAGTAAGTGAAAGAAGTATCCCTTTTACATGCTATACCTGAAAACTTGTTTTAAGCAGATGATACAATAACGACTTTCAACCATAAAGCATTTATCTGACAGAAGTGCAACTCACTATTCGGACTTCACTATCTGTTTTGAAATACTGAATGGAAACATAGGCCTTTGAGAAATAACATAGTGAATAATTAGTTTTACTTCTCCTTTTTAATGAGAAAGAGTTTTCAACCTTTAACAGCTCCTTGCTCTCTTCTTCTGCCCCAGACCTCTGGTGCTACCTCCTCCTGGCATATCTCCTCTGGAGCTCAAAAAGTCTGTGAAAGACAGACGAGGACTGAAATGTATCCAGGACTGAGAGAGGTAACAGAGAAGCAATCATGATGGGGTTTAGGTGACTGGAAGGAAGCTAGATTCTGTGAGTGCTGTAATAACACCAGAGAGAAGGATCTGGCTTCTGCCACTGAGATGTCCATGCATGTTATTCCTCCTCTTTTTTTGCCTTTCTGCCTCCTGCCTGTTTTGACTGTAATCTTTTGACTTAGACAGCATGTAGCACCATGGGAGTCCACTGTCAATTAGTACTGTGCTTACAGCCAGAGGTCCCAAATTAAATACAGATAATACATGAAGCAGGTTGACAGAGACTGGACAATGGTGTAAGAAAATAATTTATTAATAATAGTATGAATGTAGTTTGCGTGTCTTTGAAGAACATGATATGAGATAGGTGATGACTAGAGAGGTTTTTGATTTTGAATGTTTTTCTTGTTTATTAGATAACAAAAAGTTGAAGTGACTTTGCATTTGTCCTGGTTGAATTTCACAAGGTTCCTGTCAGCCCACTCCTCTAGGTCTCTCTGAAAGGCAGCCTTGCCCTGAAGTGTATCAAGTTTGGTACCATCCACACACCCGATGATGTGAAACCTCTCCTTTATTATCTCAATAATTCACATCTTAATCAATACAAGATCATTGGCTATGTATCACTATTTTATCTCAATCTAAACAAGATTAAAAAATATGTATGTTTACTATGTCTTCTAACCTTTTGCTCTTGGAAAGGCCTAACTGATCTGTCTGGCCTCTGATAGTTTTTGATCCATTATCTTCTGCTTAGCCAACATAAAGCTAAATTAAACTAATCTTAACTAAGCTCTGCTAACAAGTTATTCACATAGGCAGAACTACTACTCATATTTATCTCTGTCTAGAACCACTCTCTCTCTCTGTAATATTTATCATATGCTGTTCCCTATACTATCTTATATTAAATGAAATAGCTAGACTTAGTGAAAGAGCTTTGATTAAATGAGAAGTCTACAAGAAAGAGTTCTTTAAAATAGCAACTTCACAGAATCACAGAATGCTTGAGGTTGGAAGGGACCTCTGGAGATCATCTAGTCCAACCCCCCTGCTCAAGCAGGGTCACCTAGAACACGTTGCACAGGATCTATCCAGGCAGGTTTTGAATATCTCCAGAGAAGGAGACTCCACAACCTCTCGGGGCAACCTGTTCCAGTGCTCTGGCACCCTCACCGTGAAAAAGTTTTTCCTCACGTTCAGATGGAACTGTCTGTGTTTCAGTTTGTGCCCATTGCCTTGCGTCCTGTTGCTGGGCACCACTGAAAAGATTCTGGCCCCATCCTCTTGACACCCTCCCTTAAGATAATTGTACGCATTGATAAGATCTCCTCTCAGCCTTCTCTTCTCCAAGCTAAACAGGCCAAGCTCTCTCAGCCTTTCCTCATAAGAGAGATGCTCCAGTCCCCTCATCATCTTTGTAGCCCTTCGCTGGACTTGCTCCAGTAGTGCCACATCCCTCTTGTACTGGGGAGCCCAGAACTGGACGCAGTACTCCAGATGGGGCCTCAGCAGGGCTGAGTAGAGGGGGAGGATCACCTCCCTCAACCTGCTGGCAACACTCTTCCTGATGCACCCCAGGACACCACTGGCCTTCTTGGCCACAAGGGCACATTGCTGCCTCATGCTTAACTTGGTGTCCACCAGCACTCCCAGGTCCTTCTCCACAGAGCTGTTTTCTAGCGGGTCAACCCCCAACCTGTACTGGTGCATGGGGAATTTCACACATTTCAGCTAGAGCTGTGGTAAAGCGAGAAACCTCAGAGAAACTAGGAACTACTTTTAATAAAATAACTAATTTTGAGGATGAAATGGAGCCAAAAGTATCTTGTTTCAAGATAAGACACCTAGAGGTTTTATTGAGCCTTGCCAACTCAATACAAGGACTAACATGCCAGGAACTATAAAACATACAAGTTAAATCTTCAAAGGCATCATGCAACCTGGGATGCTGTTATTAAAAGGAGGGAGAAATAAACACATTTTTTTCTTCTATTTTCCCCATTTTCTTGCTCTGTATATTTGACTCAATTTATTTCTGCCTACATGGATTTTTATCGGAATCAAGTGAAAATGATCCATTCTTAAACAACAAGAAATTAAACTGGGGTAGATTCAAGAACATCATTTCCTAAAACTAATTTTAATTCTATACTATTAGTGCTAGATACATTTCAAATGCATATTTCAGAAGGAAATAAATAATTCTAAAAGATACGCAATACAGATTGTATTGCTATAAATTATTCTGTTATTATTATGTTAGCATGCCTGTGTGCGCCTATGTGTTTACAATTATGGTTCTGCCCAACAAAGGTATCTAGTTGCCTGTATTTCATCCAAGTCCACGAATGCAGCCAACAATGTCTTAATCCTAGCTCTAATCAAGCCACATAAATCTTGCCCAAACATATTTCAGCTCTTCTTTCCGGAATACCTCCAATTTTAGCAAAGGATTCTCTACTGCACCAAATCCTGAACCTCCAAGCCTTGCTCTCTACCTTAACACCAGTTCAACAACTCATGTCAACTGCTGTTCCCTTTTCTTCCCACTATAAACCTAGCCCATCAATCCCATTACTGTACCTCCACAGTTCCTGCAAGTCCCAAAGGCATTACTAAACTCAGTTCTCCTTTTTACACTTACCCTAGCCCAACAATACATTATATCCACAGAATTAGTTGTGAATTGAGAAGGYTACCTCATTAATCCCTAATTAAAACTAAGCCCCAGACTCCTAAGCCCTTGGCACAACAACTCTAAATCCAGCTCAGTGATCCCTTCTGTAAACATGTTTAGCTTTAGCTCATCAGATCCTACCTCCCTAAACTAAATCTACACAGAAATCCTGTCAATTTAACACTCTGGATAGGAGTTGCTGCTGACATCAGTCCTGAAACCTACCTCTTCCCTCTGGACACAGCATTAATACTAGCTTGCTGCCCTGCCAGACCAAGTCCTAACCAGTCAGGTGAGTACTGTCACCCAAAACCTAGGCTAAGTTCAAAGATCAACTACAAAATGAACTTTAACCTACTGCACTTGTCTCAGCCATGCAAACCCTAATTCCAACCTCAGCTATAAAACAAGCTCTAGCCAGTCACCCCTTTCAGCTCAGACATAAACCTACTCTACTAATCACTTGTACATCACTCAACTCAGCACCATGAGATCTGCTTGTTGTGGAACCAAACCTAGGATGGCAGCTCCTTATGGAAGTGGCATTCATTTCAGCTGATCAGCATGAGCAGGCACAAATCTAAACCATCACAACCACTTTAGTCTGTGACAGTTTCAATTGCAAACTTAGCCAGAGAGTCAGTTCTAACACCAGCTCTAACCCTGATTAACAGCCAGCTAGCAGAACAAGCAGTCAGGCAGATCTTGACAGAACCACTCCTAACTACAGTCTTGCAAGCATTTCCCTTTATAGTCATAACCTTGTTCTGTCAGTCCTAAACCTAAATTCAGCGCAAATCCTATACCTAGCTTAAACCCACCCCAGCCATCCTTTCCAACTAACAATCTAAACTAAGCCATGTGGACCCCCGAAGAAAACAGAACTCAGCCCAAGCTCTGTGTCAACACAGGTAAAGAGAACACAAAGCAGAATGAAGGTTTTCAAAGAAGAACATGTAAAGAACAGAGGCGGCTGTTCTACGCTTGATGGCATACCACAGCATTACTGGAGATGCATATGCACATATAACACTGCATATGCACATATAACCTCTCATAGTGAGATGCATAATGAGTTTGTAAAAGCACTTTAACATTTTAAAAAGCACTGAACAAACACCAGCTAATCTTCCTGCTAGCATGATTTAAATAGTGATGGCTATGCATTCTATATGCATTCAAAGGTATTTTTGGCAAAAAAATTTAACAAGAAATGAGGTCCCAATGTGGCAGGCCTACGTTCTAAGTCATTATGTACAAGACTGTCCCACATTTTTAGAGACAAGTGAGTGAAAAGATACGAAATCCAAAGATACTAACGTGTCCAGAAATTGGAAAGAACATTACGAAAGAAAGATGAAGCTACAATTTCACAGGTAAATCAGTATCTTTCCATAGTTTTCCATTCGTGTTGTACTGCATTTAACTAGGTTGTTATTTATAGACAGCTTAACTATCAACTATAATTACTATCCCAAACAGAATATCAGCAACTTCTGATTAGGCCATGGAATCACAGTGCTACAACTCTTACCTCTTCTGTTATATGCAGACATGAAACACAAAAGCAGCAAATAAATTGCAAGGCCATTGACACCTGAACTATGCATTTACACTGTATCTAGCAAAGCATTCAGTGAAACTGTGTTAAAAGTAAATTGTAATGAAGACTTTAAAAAGTTTTCCAAAAGAAAAAAGAATCAGAAGGCAAACCAACAACAGTTAAAAAAAAATACACTGCCATGCCCATAAATTGAACTTTTAAGAGCACAAATGGTCTATTTGCTAATTCACATAGATAACTGAAACATCCAAAACCATGACAAAAGCAGTGCTTTATTTTCTGTAACATCATTCCCTTTTGCAAAACACTGTCAGTAAGCAGGAATGCCCCGTGAAGAAAGCTGGTTAAAAGCAGCATTCTAACTACCTATTTGGAGGCATAGATTAAGTAATAATCAAATGGTCTTCTGGATTAGTGGGTATACAATGTATGCCACAATGCTTCTGCTTTCAAGCATGCAGATGGATTACTGAGCTGTATAGCAAGCAATAGCAAAAGGACAGAATTAACAATCAGAATAAGGAAATAAATGCCAACAGCAGCATTAATCTAGGTGAACATTCATTTCATATTTTTTACTGTAGCAAGAATTCCAATAGTTCATTTTAATTTATAATTATGCCATTTTTTGTTCTCTGAATGGACTTTTTTTAAAGCCTATATTTTGTGCATGATTTGAAACAACATGATTTCCAGGAACATTACCTGTTTACTTGCTGAAATATGGTAAATCCTGATTTCTGTAATTATGACTTTTCTCCTTTTCTAGTACTTATGTTTCCATGAATGAGATGATTCACCAGTATTAAATTCTTAAGACTAATTCTCTAATCAACAGTAATAAAGAGTTCTCCTCATATAATCGATATTTGCTTCTTCTATTCTCCAACACACCTGAGTTTTCTGATTACATGTATCGTCAATTTTGCCAAGCACCTAAGTATAGCCAAAGCCCTGCTACACCTTTTAGCTCTGTAAGAATATTTCTAAATTCCTTTCTCCTTAGTACTATCATTTTATGAGAGTATGAGAAGGAACAGAGAAACTGCATGAACTATTTGTCATTTTCCTATTCTGTCTGACATGCCACACTATTTTGTATGCATCTTAAAATCTAATCTATAATAGGGGATGACATCTGCAGCAAAAGCAGGTGTACCCTTCAAAGGTGTATGACACTTCTGATCTATACTGAGTCTTGACTGAATCTTTCCCTCTTGTCTATTATGGGAGAGATTTATTTCACAAGCCCCTATCTCCAAGTTAGGTACATGTCTATGAGACAAAATGCAGATCCACTGATTATTCTATCCAACCATGAATTCCTTACTTAGCAATAGCATCAACAATCACATGGAATAAAAAGTAATCCTAGATTTACCCATAGCACTATTTTGAAGTATCTTTTCCAGCTCTATTACTGTTGTATATAATAAAGCCCTAAGATGGTTCATAATTTGAAGAATGTTAGAGTCTGTGCTTATAGGCATAATAAGGAAAGAAATGACATCTTAAAAAGCACAAACAGATGTCCACATATGGTAGAACTGCAAGTTTAATTATTTTCCTGAGGTCTACATGACATCAATTCCTTTTCTTTTACTTAGGCAAAGTACTATTAACCTGATGTGTAAGTTAAAGCCATCACAGAAAACTACACAGAACCAAAGAGACTGGATAGCCATTTTAAGATCTCAAATGACAATAGACTGGAAAGTACATGTAGCTTCTCTAATTGCATAATATTCTCACCTATTTTTTTCTGCTGGACAGGACAGTTCACTTGATCCTGAAAATTAACAGTTTAAGCCATTTTCTACCATATTTGGGAAAAGCAGTAAAGTCTCTATGTAGAAGTTTCATTATAACGTATATAAACTTTTGGCTAAAGAGATTAGATATACTGTGTAAACAGAGCAGACTTCTTGAACAGAGAAGGTTATCTGAACAGTTTTCTGCATCAGACACATCTGCATTTGCAATAAAGCATGTAGTGGGTACCATATATGCCCAGAACATCCAGTGAATACAGAATTGCTGCATGGGGAAAAGTTTATGGAGACAAGCCCTGACATTAATAGCTCAATTCTTAGCACTCTGAACCTTTTTGTTATCTAGCTGAACAGAGCCTCAGGCAAACTCCATTTTCCCTGATGGACTGATTACCAGCTGAGCTTGTCCATCCTGACATTCCACATGTCCCCAGTACGCGGACTTTCTAGCCACAGGAATAATTCAGCCCTTCATTTGCTTCTGTACAGAACAGTTGACATGCAGTTTGACATTTCAGTGACATGACTGTTATGCAGTGCTGAATGGCAACAAAAATCTACAAAAATGCTCAAAATTATACTGTATCCATGCTCCTTATTCTTCTTTTCCTTCCAAAATGTATTTCCTGTGTCAGCTTAAAAGACCTTCCTACTCAGTGGCATATGGATCAGAAAGATCACTGCTGAATGTGGGTTACAGCAAGCTCCAATACAGGTACCCTGCACTCCAGTTTATCATCAATCTTTTTTTAACAAAGGCTGCATTTAAAGGCTTTGAACAACTGGAAAATAAGTTAAGAAATTAAATAACCTAACTGAAGTACATCTTTCTACCATTCTCATAAAACTCAGACAGATATCTAATAAGGGTAGTTACATAAATTTGTCAGTGTTCAGACACAAGTATGCCTTCCATGCTTACCTGTTATAACAGTTCTGCAGGATCAGGCCTTTTTTGGCATAAAAGCTTGGTCTTTAGAGAGATATGATGGAATTCATCTCACTTAACTTCAGATGCCTACAATATGAATGTCTACAATTGAGCTATTCAACTTAGGTTTCAGCAGAGAGAATCAGGCATCTCCAGGGGCAATTATTCTATCATATCATAATGTGGACATCCAAAATAGGTCAAATTGAGCCGCTCCCAAGAAACACCTCTTTCCCTTCCCTGGCTAGAGAAACTAAAGCAAGCAAATCGGATGGAAACATTATAAAAATCTGAAGCTGGTGAGACAAATAGCATCATATATCTCTCTAACTCTCTAAAGACCTCTACTGGCTGATGTGAGTCAAAGCTATTCTGTCAGAATAAGCCTAATTCTTGAGAATTTATGTAACATTCAACAATGCCTTGAACAATTACATGTCTTAATTTTAAGAAGTTTTTTAGTTAACTGTATTAGCTGCTTGGTTGACTTCTATGAGAATGACAGAAGTCTCCACTACATACGTCTAAAGTAAATATGATGAATCCCACTCTAAGACCTATGTCAGTGTCTAACCACTCCATTAATTTCAGGATAAAAGTTAATGCTCAAATGCCTTTGAGGATCTGGACTTAATGCTTACATATAGTGTTAAGAAAAACATATATTTTTGTGTTTCATATTTAAAAAACATATTCAGGGTACAGCTTTTGTGACAGAAATATTTTAAGATTTGAGAATGGAAAAATACTGTCCAGAAAGTAATGCAATGTTGGAATCTAATGCTAGACAAGCTATATATCAGCAACTTTTGAATAACAAGGCTTTCCAAAAACTCACTGTAGGCCTTTCATTTTCAAATCTATTTTCTGGTTTCATCAGAAATAGGATTAACCATAAATTAATTTCCATTTTCAGAGTTCTTGAAATTATCACCTAGAAGGTCAGAAATAGCCAGTGAACCAGTAAGTGCTTTTCATTTCTGGTCCTCTGTCTTTGAAACAGTTATCATAAAGGAAGATTTGCTATCACAGTGAGAAGCTCAACATTTGAAAAATAATCCACCTTCCACAGTATCATTCTGAAATCTCAGTATCTTAAAACTGTATCTGCTCGGCAGAAGGAATCCTATTGGGTATCAAGAGATTTCTATTCCAGAGGAAGATAAGGTTTGGTTATTGTATTTTTATATATCACATTTATACAGCATGAAAGGCTTCTATTATGGGTAAAAATGAAAAGTACATATGCTACACCAATAAAAATTAAAGGATACAACCAAGTTTATATTAATATTCTATTGCCTAGAAGTCAATGTCCTGGAGTCAGCAAAGTGGTGAAGTATGAGCTTTACTTTCAGCACATGATGAAGTACTTTAAGAAACTTAAGAGAAATTACTAACTAGTTTGAGGGTTTACTACCATAAAAGTGAGCTTAACAGGGTGAAAAATCAGGAAAACTATACAGTTTTACATGCACCTTAGTTCCTTTTATTTACTATATTAATATGTGAGAATATTGGTTAAAAATATTAAACAAAACTTTTTCATGTTGCCATATTCTAAGATTAATGGATTTAACCAGGTGGGGAACAAGATGAAAATATGAACAGTAATTTTTGTACATTTCTGGTCTAGTTCATTACAGACATTCTCATACAGTGAACCTTTATTTTAATTTTTAAGACCAGGGTCACACATAGCTTTTAAAAGTTGTGGACCACAGACAGTTAAGATTGTTCCAAGGGGACACAGATACACTCCTATTAAAATAATTCAGAATTTTAAAGTCAGATGTGTTCAATGTTTATGAAAGTACATATCCACAAATGTATACAACCTGAGCTGAGCACACTTCTTATTGAAAAAATGATTAAACAGAAAGCTGCACATTCTGGGATGCAAACATTTTATATAATAATTGTGGCTCTGCTCAAGTCTTAGTGAGGAAATTTTTAAAAAATCCTGAAATAGCTAGAAAATTAATTTTAAAAAGTCAAAAGGATTGTTTTTCAATCCAAATCAACGTTAGAAAACTTTTTCAACTTAAAAAAAAATACATAATTGTTCAAAAAAAATTGCTGGGATCAAAACCTATTTTTTCAGTTTCTGTGGTTCACTAAATGTTCAAAAATTAAGTGCAGGCTAATCTGAATACGTTCCTCTCCTGACTTCTTGATTTGTCTTATTTGCCAACAAAGACACAAAAGAAAGAAGACAGAAACAAAAGAAAACCCAAAACAAAAAAAGAAAGCAGATATTTGTACACCTCTAATCACAACTAAGATTCAAAGTCCGTAATTTAATTGACTCAGAGGGTAGCCGTGAAATGCCTTGGCAATTAACAGCAGCTTTGCTTAAGTAACAAAACAGGATTAGGACACTTGCCAACTAATGAAATTTGATTGTATAAAGTATTATCCTTTGAAAAATTGTAATTTAAATATTTATGAGTAATTTTTTCTAAAGCTGTCATTTTGTATATTTCAAACTGATACTGTATTGCTACTTTAGACTATAAAATAAGAAAAAATATTTTAATCCTTTTAAAAATCATGCCACCCAATGGTAATGTTTCACAAAGTTAGAAACATTCAAAAGCAGGCCCATAAACTAGGCTGCCAGGAATACTAGAATTTAGTGACCTATTTTGATAAGTAAAAAGATGTATTCTTTAAGTGGTATTTCCAAAAATAATTGTAACATACAGAAAATATGAGTGTTTGTAAATGAACATAAAACATCTAGTGGAACTATGCCAATTGTGCACATCTAAAGCTACTGTGGGGATTAACTTGCAGTTTGAAAAACAGTACAGAAAAAAATATATATGCGAGAATGCATAAACTTTAAGAACATTAACTTCTCAGCAAGCTAAGCAAACTAGAACTTCAGTTATCTGCCCAATATATGAACTGCAGCATTTCAAGATCTTATACAGCCATACCTCGGAGATATTGTGGGTTCGGTTCCAGACCACCACAAATAAAGCAAATATCGCAATAAAGCGAGTCACACGAATTTTTTGGTTTCCCAGTGCATATAAAAGTTATGTTTACACTATACTGTAGTCTATTAAGTGTGCAATAGCATTATGTCTAAAAAACCAATGTACATACCTTAATTAAAAAAAAACACTTTATTGCTAAAAAATACTAACCATCATCTGAGCCTTCAGTGAGTCATAATCTTTTTGCTGATGGATGGTCTTGCCTCGATGTTGATGGCTGCTGACTGATCAGGGTGGTGGTTGCTGAAGGCTGGGGTGGCTGTGGCAATTTCTTAAAATAAGACAGCAGTGAAGTTTGCCACATCGATTGACTCTTCCTTTCACGAAGGATTTCTCTGTAGCATGTGATGCTGTTTGATAGGATTTTACCCACAATAGAACTTCTTTCAAAACTGGAGTCAATCCTCTCAAACCCTGCTGCTGCTTTATCAACTCAGTGTATGTAATATTCTAAATCCTTTGTTGTCATTTCAACAATGTTCACAGCATCTTCACCAGGAGCAGATTCCATCTCAAGAAACCACTTTCTTTGCTCATCCATAAGAAGCAACTCCTCATCCATTAAAGTTTTATCAGGAGATTGCAGCAATTCAGTCACATCTTCAGGCTCCACTTCTAATTCTAGTTCTCTTGCTGTCAGTTCTAGTTCTCTTGCTGTCAGCTTGTCCTTTGAAGCTCTGAAGCCAGGCATTGACTTCTCCTCTCTAGCTATGAAAGTCCTAGATGGCATCTTCTTCCAATATAAGGCTGTTTTGTCTACACTGAAAATCTGCTGGTTAGTGCAGTCACCTTCATCAATTCTCTTAGCTAGATCTTCTGGATAACTTGCTCCAGCTTCTACATCAGCACTTGCTGCTTCACCTTGCATTTTCACATTATAGAGACAGCTTCTTTCCTTAAACCTCACGAACCAACATCTGCTAGCTTCAAACTTTTCTTCTGCAGCTTCCTCACCTCTCTCAGCCTTCACAGAATTGAAGAGAGCTAGGGCCTTGCTCTGGATTAGGCTTTGGCTTAAAGGAATGTTGTGGCTGGTTTGATCTTCTATCCAGACCACTAAAACTTTCTCCCTATCAGCAAGAAGGCTGTTTCCCTTTCTTATCATTCCTGTGTTCACTGGAGTAGCTCTTTGAATTTCCTTCCAGAACTTTTCCTTTGCATTCACAACATGGCTGTTTGGCGCAAGAGGCCCAACTTTTGGCCTGTTGTGGCTTTCAACATGCCTTCCTCACTATGTTTAATCATTTCTAGCTTTTGATTTAAAGTGAGAGACGTGCGACTCTTTCTTCACTTGAATGCTTAGAGGCCATTGTAGGGTTATTAATTGCCCTAATTTCAATACTGTTGTGTCTCAGGGCATAGGGAGGCCCGAGGAGAGGGAGAGAGACAGGGGAACGGCCGGTCGGTGGAGCAGTCAGAACACACACAGCATTTATCGATTAAGTTTGCCATCTTATATGGGTGCAGTTCGTGGTGCCCCAAAACAATTACAATAGTTACATCAAAGATCACTGATCACAGATCACCATAACAGATATCATAATAATGAAAAAGTTTGAAATTTTACGAGAATTACTGAAATGTGACACAGAGGCACAAAGCAAACACATGCTGTCGAAAAAATGGCACCCATAGACTTGCTCGACGCAGGGTTGCCACAAACCTTCAATTTGTAAAAAACGCAGTATCTGTGAAGCACAATAAAGCAAAGCACAATAAAATGAGGTATGCCTGTAGTCTTCTGATGTGTGCACCTACAGATACACATACACAGTACTGGAAACTTTTGAACAACAGCAGCTGCAAATTATGCCACCCTGTGCCTCCTCCTGCTCACAGGAAAAGGTTGAAAAAAAGCACAGGAAAAATGAGGCCTTCAACTCCACTAGCTCAAAGCCTATTTCACCAAGCACAATGAACAGCAAGGACAGAGATGGAGATGGAGCATGACCTCAACGATTAAAGCTTCTTGAAGCATCTGGTTCCACAGGTCATATAACTTTAATTTTTTCTAGTATATTTCCTTGTGGATTAAAGCAACAAATCACAGCACCTCTTGAAGATGGCAAGTATATACAGAATCAAAAGTATATGCAGTATCCACTAGATCTGTGACACAAAAAATATCATTCCAATCAGCTGAGCATCAGTTCTAGCAGCCAGATCCAGTCAGCAGTATTTTATTTGATTGAAGATGGTTAGCATACGGCACACTTTGAAGAAAGGAAAAGACATCAATGGTCGAGCAGGCCTCAGTAGGCCGGAAGGCACATATTTCAGCCAACTGGTAGTACAGTGGGATGTGTTATCCATTTAGTCTTTGAGATGACGGGGCTTCATGCTTAGAGCAGCCAGCTCTGGAATGAACAGATATATAAAGTGACCTGCATTGTTTTTTCCATAGACACAATATATATGTTTAGAAGAACATGGGTAAAACTGTGATTAAGAGAAACTGATATCATGTTGGGGGTGAACATAACATACATAGACATTTTGTCACTGTAAAAATAGCCACTGGAGAGTCTACCTAAATGCCTGAAGATCACTTATTCTTCTTAAATCCAAAAAAGTGGTAAAAAGATTGTATCACAAGGGACTCGGAAGAAAGCTCCATAAGCTTTGGTAAGATTATACGGAAGTCTTATTTCAGATGAGTTTTTTTGGTTGGTTGATCAAGGTGCATTCCTCTTCTAAGAAACACTGATAACACTGGGTGAGGAAATTATAAATAAATTACTGTATCAGAGGGCAATATGCCTTCATTACCACCACATGACCCTGTTTAAAATGAAAGAGGAAAGTAACATGTTTCAGTAGCAGAAGACAGACTGATCACTTAGGGAGAAGAAACAGAAGCAGAACAGCAATCTCTCCTAATGTAAACGTGGCTCTAAGAATTCTTGAATCTGAGAGAACTAAGTTATTTCTCCAGGTGAACAAAAAGGGCTGTTGAAAAAACGGAGAAAGGGAACTTCATAAAGTGTCTGTCTATGTTTCTCTCTGCACAATAGTAAACATAAACACATCCTTGCTTGTAAAGGTGGGACACATTTTGTGGAGGATTTTGGTGGCAGAAAATCTGAAAATTGTTACAGTATATTGACAACAGCTAAGATTTGCAGCAAGCACAAATATGAAGTAATTGAAATGAGACAGATGGAGGTCTATGGGAAGCAAAGCCTTAAAACTGAAAAAAAGTTAGTCCTGAAGATCAAGTGATGGATACATTTTACTGTCCTGAATTTCAGTTCACATATATTAAGTATGAAGAAATGGAATGAATGTACAAGATCAAAAACATATTTATTTTTCCTTTTGAATAAAGGAGTACAAACCCCTGTCGCCTCAGAAATTCTCTTGAGCTCTTAAATTGGGTCAGCTCTCAACATGAAGAATTATTACATAAAGACTCTCCTAAAGAAGGAGGAGGAAGATGGTAAGAAAGATGACCAATGGATTTATAGAGGGGAAAAAATAACTGACCAGGGAGGAAGGAAAAATACCATAGCATCTTTTGAAATAGTTTTCTCCTATACTCTTCTTATAGAAGCAGCTCCTATTCTGGGCACAGGTTTTTTGGCATCCACAAAGGACTACGCAACACTTTTCTGCCCTTAGCTTAGTACCAATGATACCCCAACCAAAATCTTTAGTGCTTAGAGAATGGTAAACAGGGCTCTCCAAAACAATGGCTGGGCTTTACTTCTGTGTTCTCCAAAATGAAATGTAGGTAGCTGGTCACTTTTCAAGACAAAGTTGCCTCTTTCTCACTCAACAGGCACCTTCACTTCAGTTCTGGATAGAACTTTTTTCAGTCATTTCAGGAAGGAGGCCTCTGTTTTTGACACTGAAAATTTGGGAAGAGAGATAGCCTTCCCAGAGGTAAAAGAGGAAAGCTGCTGTATACAGCAACTAAGGGCATCAAGCCATCCTAGTGATACAGGGATTTAAACAATTCATCATACCAGCTGTTGTATAAGAATTGGTTAAGGAATAAATTACCAACTTCTCTACATTTACATATGAATCAACCTTTCACTATCTTCCCATAAATTTACAAATTACAGTGCCAGTAATAAAAACATTTGCCATTAGAAAGAGCCAAACCTCTCTCATGGAATTAAAGAGAATCTTTGATGGTTAAAATCAAGAATACTAATTTACTTCCATTTTCTCAACTGCAAGTTATGCGGTTTTGTAACCTCTCCTATTATAATCTTAAAATAAAATATATGATTCTTCCCAACATAAAGCAAAGCCAAAGAGGAGCCAAACCTAACAAATTTTTGGAAATAAATTTTATGTACCAAACCGGAAAGTAATACATAAAAATAATTTCAGCATGGCAAGAGTAATATACAGTAACTAACTGAACAAAGTGCCTACAATACAGTTCAAGCCTTCTATCAGTGTGGAGCACAGCAGAAATGGATTGAAACAACTTTATTTGGTGATTTCTGTGTTGCCACTGGCAAAAACTGTGCACTGAAAGGAGGGATGAATAATTCTGTTAAACAGGTGAGATTTAATTATGTTAAAAATGTGTAGCTTCTTCAAATTAAAAAACAAAAACATTTTTTAATTATGTATTTCCCTATCCTTACATTTGTTTAAAGTTTGTTCGCTTTTGGCTGCTACCAATAACTCTGATATGCTACTAGTGACTTAAAATAAGACACATTGTTGAACTCTTTCAAACACGGCCTTTCTGAAGCCTTTTCAGAATATAATTCAATCATCCTATAAATGCAGGTTGGAAATTACACATTCCCTTGTGAGCAGTCAGAATTTATTCTCATATCATATCCTAGAGAAAACAAAGTTAACACTGTTTGAGCAACACCTAAAACAGTTGTTAAACTGAACCAGAGTATTTGCTGATACACTTGTGATGAGTATTCTCTATACATGTCAATAGCTTTCTTTTCCTTCAGATATGCTGCTGGTGTTGTGTGCTTTCTTTTCATTGACTCTTCCAGAGTATCATACAATCAAGTCATAATCTCAAGTGAGACTCTACAGTTTGCATTAAATATATGCCCACACACAGAGGCACATAAAAAATCCAGGAATATCCAACTGATTTCATACGTCTGTCCTACAGATGTTAAAGGAACATCCACTTCCTCTATTTTGTTTTTAAATCAATAGTTTACCAGAAAAGTTATGTTTGTTCCATGTATTGCATAGTTTCAAAATAAAAATTTAACATGTCAATTTCGCCAGAAAATACGATCTCCATTCCATTCTGCTCTTAAAATGTAACTAGCTTATTTTAATGCATGAGAGATGAAGAGCAGATAGTCAGGGATAACTTTCATAGCATACAAATTAGCATTATAATGTGAAATATGAAATATAATTCTGAAAGAAAATAATGCAAGCTTATTTCCAAGTCTACATGAGCTAGAAAGAGCCATAATGTTTGTGTGTCCAACCAGATACTTAAACTGTAAGCCTTCATAACCCACATGTTATAGGTGGCAATAATTATTTTAAATATCTGCTTCAAGTACTTTCAAAATTTCATAGCCTGATCTCAAAACCTATATAAACTATTTATTATACAGTGTGATAAATTTATTTTTGTCCACAAGGATTTTTTCTTTTACTTTACCAGCAGATTCAAAAAAGAGATATAAAGTTAGGGGCTAACACTCACTGGGCTCTTAAACCTGCATATTCTATAGAATGATCCACTTATTACATTTTATGAGACAAATAGTTGTAGATAAAATACTCCCCAATATTACTCTTTAGTTTTTCCCCAAAAGAAAAGAAAACAGTACCTGGTAAGCTTGCCACAGCTGCTCAGCAAACTGATGTACTTCTGATAGTAGAAGAGATATTAAAGAATTTCTTAGTATGTTGTTCCTTCCTAGCAAAACAAGCATGTGGGATACAGCATGCAGTGCCTGAAACTAAAAAATAAATAAGTAACAGTAAACTTCATCTTTCAAAAATTTTTTGAACCCCAGAGGATCCACTTAAGTAGAAACAGGATTTACAAATTAAAATTTTAAAGGAAAAAAGTCAACAAATACAAAATTTTATACAGCTTAAAACTAAATTAAATATTTAAATATAATATTTATTTGTATATATACACACACACATACACACACGTATACGTACGTGTGGGTATGTGTGTGTGTATACACACACGCATACATATATATACATATATATATATGAAGTTCACATCCATTAACTAGAAACTTTACCTTTCCAAAGGTTAGCACTACAGGAAACTCTCATATGAACAAATTCCTCCAAGAGTGTGAATTTCCCAGGAGACATCTTTTCAGCATTAGCTGTCATCAAGCCCATTCTGCTGTCACAGAAAGTGGGTGACTACCCTGCATATACAGTAACTCTTCGTCTCAGACGAATGAACAACTGAATTCTTTGAAATTCAAACACATAAGCAAACCAAAAGCTAAACTGGAGTTTACAGTCAATGGTGTTATCAGGAATAAACTTGATTAAATGTAACTGACAGAAGATGCACTGAATTTTCAAATTCAAACAAACCACTTTCATATTGTCATTTAATGAGCTGCAAACAAGGCATTTCTCTCAAATCATAGGAGTGATCTGAATATACATGAGAATTATATTTGGGGGTTTTTTTGCCATACAATCTTTCCTATTAAAAAAATAAAAACTATTTTCTTACTATCCAGAAATAGAAATGTATAGTCATTATGTCATGAAACATACTGCTCTACAAAGTAAACAAGTCATTATTTCTTAAAACACTACCAGAAGAAATTCTCATTTCTATATATAAATGTATCAGAGTTCCTTCAAAGAAAAAAAGTGTACCTTAAAGATAATGACTATGAAACTTTTATACCCCTACAGCATTAATATTCAGTATCTCTTGCACAGTATCTGTTTACACAGATAAAACTCTATAACTGAATATTTTTGATTGACAGAAGGATACTCTGTCCCCCATTCATATGTCTAAGAATAACTAAAATATTTGAACCACTCAAAAGCAGACCATCACATCTTTATTCATCTAGCTGTACATGATTATTCACCATGTAGGGCTGCAATTAAACCACCTATTGTTCCCTGCCTACATTGTCTGGCTAAAAGGTGTATACTTGCATTCTAAACTTACCTACCATTTAGCAAGTTTGTATAGGACAAATCCTCCTGGAAACCATTTTCAAACATACGAAGGACAAAAGAGGCGACTGGGAGTAGTCAGCATGGATTTACAAAGGGGAAATCATGCTTAACCAACCTGATAGTCTTCAGTGATGAGATGAATGTAGCTTGGTGGACAAGGGGAGAGCAGTGGATGCTGATTATCTTGACTTCAGTAAGACTTTCAACACTGTCCCCACTGTCCTCACTGACAAACTGATGAAGTACGGGACTAGATAAGTAGATGATGAGGTGGCCTGAAAACTGGCTGAACTGCCAGGCTCAAAGAGTTGTGATAAGCAACACAAAATCCAGCTGGAGGCCAGTCACTAGTGGCATACCCTGGGGTCAATCCCCAGGGCTAGTATGTTTAATATCTTCATTAATGACCTAGATGATGGGACAGAGTGCACCCTCAGCAATTTTGTAGATGATACAAAACTGGGAGGAATGGTTGAAATACCAGATGGGTGTGCTGACACTCATAGGGGCCTTGAGAAGCTAGAGAAATGGGCAAACAGGAATCCTGTGAAGTTCAACAAAGGTGAGAGCCAAGTCCTGCCCCTGGGGAGGAATAACTCCACACACTAGTACATGCTGGGGGCCAACCGGCTGGAAAGCAGTTTGGCAGAAAAGGACCTGGGCGTGCTGGTGGACAAGTTGAGGTGTGAAGGCATGAATGTGCTCTCATAACAAAGGCAGCCAACAGCATCTTGGGCTGCACGAGGCAGAGTTGATGGCAGGCCGAGGGGGGTGATTCTTACCCCCTACTCAGCCCTGGGGAGACCCCTCTGGAGCGCTGGGTCCAGTTCTGGGCTCCCCAGTACAAGAAAGACATGGACATATCGGAGTGAGACCAGCAAAGGGACAAGATGATGATGAAGGGATCACAGTATCTCTCATACAGGGAGAGGCTGAGAGAGCTGGAAATGTTCAGCCTGGAGAAGAGAAGGCTCAGGAGGCATTTCATCAATGTTTATAAAGACCTCCTGAGAGGGTGTAAAGCAGATAGAGCCAGACTATTCCCAGTGGTGCCCAGAGAAAGGAGAAGAGGAAAAGGGCACAAACTGAATTACAGGAAATTCTGTTTAGACATAAGAAAAAAACTGTTTTACTGTAAGGCTGATTGAACACTAGAACAGGTTGCCCAGAAAGGCCGTGAAATTTCCATCCCTGGAGATATTCAAAACCGACTGGACACAGCTCTGAGCAACCTGCTCTAATTGACCCTGCTTTGAGGAAGGGTGGTTGGACTAGACAATGTCCAGAGGTCCCTTCCAACCTCAACCATTTTGATTCTATGTCTATATTTTTGTCATTTTTCAAGATATTACATGCAAGTCGACTGGTACTAGCTTGCATTAAACCACTGCTACAATCAAAGACCAAAAACAGCACAAGCAGACTTCACATATCAAAATACAGTGCCTATATACCAGAAAATACTAGTGCAAGGTTCATGAGTACCAAAACATAGTTAATGGTATCTTCAGTTCTACTTAAAAAACAATGTTTGCACAGGCATGAAATCAACTGTATTTTCAAAGTGATGAAATGACATATAGGATACATTCAAGTGTTCTGTTATTTACTTTCTAAACGTTTCCAGCTGTCATAAAGAATACATACTGTTTATTGATTTTCAGGTCATAAAAGGATTAACTGTCATTTAACAGCTAAGTCCACTAGAAGTTATGTCATGCTTTTAATAACACTCACTTTGCCGGACACTTATCAGGCTATCGTGTTTGAGTCCTAAACAATATAACCGATTTCTTTAAGCTTATGGAATCGGAGAAACATCCACAACACTGGTTTTGTATCTCCAGGCATACTCATATTGCAGATCTTTTGCCTGCACCCCAGCAGCTCAGGGAGTTGAGACTCTGTATTCCACCACGTAACTTGTACTGCTTTCCCCCAATTCTCCAGTAGCTCAAGTCCCTTTTTTCCACAGGGCAACATCATTAAGGACCTTGTAATTTACATTTCTGCTATTTGAGTGCACATGCTGTTTGAACATATGAAGATTTCAGAAATATATTCTGAAAGTTTAGTTTTTGATTCATACAGAACAAAAGTATACGTATCCAAGGAAAATGATAATAAACAGTCTCTCAAATTTAGTTTTTCCATGACTAAGGAGCATGCGGTCACAGCCTATTAAAGCAATGCACAATCTCCCTCCTCTCATCTATCTCTTGCTTTTGCTGTAAAAACAGCTCATAAGATAGCTTCCCATTTACAGTTACTGCTTATCTGCCTGATCAGATGATCAAACTGCCTCTGCCAGTTGATGTAATGCCTATTTACCAGCCTGTCACAGCAGATGAGTTTGATCACCTCAACTTTCCTGTGCCCAATATGAGAGAATCTCCTATTCCCAGTCATAACAAACAAATTATAACAAATCTTTGCTGTTAATGACCTCACCTTAGCAAGTAATCCCAAAACAAAAAGAAAAAGAAAACTATAGACAAGTCTTACGCTCAGCACCAGATCCGTAGCCTGACACAGAGACACAGTGATCTCCCAATATTAAAGCGAATTCATAAATTGTACACATACAGTTTTGAAAACCTGTTAGATTAAAATCCTCCATAAACGTATACACAGAAGATTGTATAAAGATTAAATGTGAATGAAGGGAAGACAAAAATAGGTTTCTGAAGGATTATAGTGGTAAGAAAGGATAACAAAATGAATGCATCTATATGTCTTTTGAGGATATGTAACTTAAAAATCAGACAACAATATTGGAAGTATACACACTCCCCAAAAAAGCAATGCTCCTCTTCACAATCTAAACATTTAAGATCTCCATAGTATCTATTAAAGCCCTATGACAGAAACAATGTTTACAATACCTAGATAGTTCTGCCTTCTTGACAGCTTGCATATTCCATAAGATTAAGACTGCTCCAAATCATTACTCAAAGGTTTAACAAATACTACAAAATAGCATATTTCCTATTTTAGTCCACAACTCATTTTTACCTTAGTACTTTTTCTATTTAATTAAGGATGGATACATATTTTACAGATCTACATTTTTAGACATAACATTGAGTATATCTGCTAATTTGCCTTTGGCAACCAGAGAACTAGACAAAATCCAGAGTAGTGTTACTTTTCAAAATCTGAGAGAACAAGAGACCCCTGAATTCCTGTTTGCTGAGTTACAGCACTCACTGTGAGATGTGAGATATTCCTGTTCAAATGTATGCTGTCTGAAGTCAGAACACTGAATTCTGCTTAGTGTGAATACTTGAACCTAAGTCAATCAATACTCATGCAAATGCTCTAGTCAAGAGCCTACTGGCTATTCCAGGGTTATGACCCCTCTTTCCTCCCCCTTCACCTCACACTTCTCTTCTGCCCCAAAGAACATATTTACAAAGTTTCAGTTTCACTTCAATATGAAAAAAAAAAAATATATATATATATATAAAATCTTCTGTACGTTTCACATAGCAGAGTGCCTATTTGCTTTACCAGCTACTCCTGCACCATCACTTTCCCAGTCTTTTGTACAGACCTCATGACTGAGTATAAGAAAATTAGTTTGGATGTCCCTGGGATCCACTACATTGTGCACCTCGCAGAATATAAGGCAGCCTACCAATCATAATCCTTTCTGTATAGCAGTCACAATAAAAATGGCTTGAGTACAGAATAGTAAAATATTTTTCCTAAATACTGTATGACATTCTTAATCTAATCGTAAATAAAGTAAGCATTAGTTTATAACTCAAGTTTAAATGTATACAGTTAGGTAGTTTGTCTATGGAAATTGACTTTGATGTATTTTAATACATGATTTACTGATTTTCCTGTTTAGTGTAAGTTACCTATTACATTCTGCAAGTCTCAGCTGTTCTATAAACAATACCTGCAGCTATCACTAGTACAAAAAAACAAAAGCCAAATGACTGAAGGAATGAAACATGCTCTGAAGACACTTAGCTCAACCCTTTGTAGCTTGTCAGCTCCTCCATTCACAAGTCACCTCTTTTAGCCAGCAAGATCACCATCAACTATGTTTTTTTCTGGTAGCATGATAGTGAAAATTAGCATATAATGATTTTGCAGAAGCCATTTGAACTGATTACATTAAATAAGCTCAAAGTAGAGTAAATTTAGCTTTATTTTAAACGTCTGGACATTTAAAAGTTTCTCTGTGCAGAAAGAAGTTGTTTTGCCTACATCTTATCATGGATAGTTCTACTCCACATTGAGCTCTACTACATGAGAAGTGTGAACAAATCTTACATTAGGAGGAAAAAGAAAGGAGTCGTACATAACATGCTTAACATCTTAAAAAATAATTAAATTTCATTAGACATTAGTCAATATTCCCTGATTTTCACACAGGCAAAACTCATAATTCAGCAACAAATCAAATGCAGAAATTAAACAGGAATTCAGTCTGCATTAGGCACAACAAAGTAGTTTTTTAATGCTACCTTTCCCTAAAGAACACACATAAATACTAAAAAACATACACACACATATATATGTATGTATGTATGTACATATGTGTATATATAATTATGATTTTTAAGCTTTCTTACAGGAATTTTAGGCAGATAGTGAGACGAATGTAAATTTTTACTTTCTAGAATTATTAGTGCTGGCAACCAAGATTTACCTAAAAGAATTTTTTGTTTGTTTGTTTACAAAATTCCTGTATTTTTCCTTGTTTGACAAGAGTTACCATTTTCTAGCAGGAATTTTGTAGGAATAGAAAAAGAAAGGAATCTTCAAATTAAAGCCTTTGGCTCTACTAACTGAAGTAAATAGGAATTTTGTAATAAGGTGACGGGCGAGTGAAGAGTTAACAGGACTGAAGTTTGTCAATTGATATGCAGAAGAACTGATAGCACAAGAGCTGACCTGCGCAAAGCTGCTGAACAGAGGACTTAACAGGACTAAAAGAAGTCTACCAACCGATATGCGCAAGGACTGATATGCGCAAGGCTGCGGAATGATTAACAAGACTGGAGAAGTGAAGTCTGCCACCTGGAATC
>NW_020451129.1:67179-178625 GCF_003343035.1 Apteryx rowi
CCTTCCTAAATTAGTAATCGCATTATTCTAATGGATGTTACTAATCCAAGAACTTGTGTGAGGAAATAAACATCTTTTTTATTATTATTATATTACTGTCTCAGTCGTTCCTATCGAACCTTCATAGCATGACAGCGTGACATAAGGGTAGTTACAGTACTGGAGATATGGGTATTGATAACTCTGAAAAAAACACCTGCTAATTGATTTATTAAAAAGTACAGAAATAATTTTGCATTTTGGTAGTTCCTCTAATGTATTTGAAAAAAAATATGGATGCAACAAAGTAAGGACTACGGTTAAAAATAACCCTATCATTAAATTCATACACAAATTTACAACACATAAGCAACAAATCTGATAACAGTTCTATATCTGTTATCTATATCTAAACAAAACAAAGGTTTTTTTCACAGTGTCTTCCACTTTGTCTTTCACAGTGTTGTTCCTGTATTGTTAATTAATCTCTGGAAACAATGGCAAACATTTAAATTGATAAAGCTGCATACTATTTGAACTATTATTAAAAATAAATATCATCAGCTCTCAAATCTATCAAACAAAAGTTTAAAAAGGAATCTTTTAATCCCTTGAGCTTGCTTAATGGCATAGATGAAGTGAAATCTACGCTGTTCAGAGATTCTCAGTTAAAAAACAGTCACAAAATTAAATTTTTAAAGTCATACTGATCATCAGAAACAAGAAAATAATGGAGCCTGGTACACTGTTCTGGAGCTGTATCATTTGCCCCTAATCCTCCTCCCATTCCCAGCTTCCTCTTTTTTCCCATTTTTCTTGGGCAAGAGACAGCAATGCTGTGGCCAGCAGCTGACAAAGATGTGTGAACTAATTGTCTACCTGGCTGCTGCAAAAATGAATGTATAATATCAGTGTTCTGCTTCCTCAAACATACTAATTTGGTTTCTCCCCCACTCAGACATCAATTTTAAAGAAGCCTGCTGGATCATATATCTTTATATTAGATATAATATTCATATATCATGAATATTGAATATATGAATATTCATATATTCACATAACTTTGAGATCTCCACTTCTCTTTCCAAGTAATTTCAAACAGTTTACAACAGTTTCAAAAGTTACTAGGAGGAGAAGAAAGACTGACCAGCAAGACAGACAGCATAATCCTATGAGCCTTATTTCCCCAGGAAAAAAGGATAAAAATCTTTAGTTATGAATTATTTATTTAGAATTCATTTATCATAGTGTGTTAGATATTTCTTTAGAAACAGGTATCTGGAACTCAAGTTTTAAAATTATCATCAATTCTTACATAAGCAAAATAATTCCTGCATGAGTTGCATGATTCACTGCACCCTGCAACTATAAAAACTGGACCTTAATTTCTGTTTGACGAGTCTACAATTTTCATGCCAATTAACAGCTCTCCTCTTTTCCCCAAGGGACTGGCATATTTGGCAATGCAGAACTAAGGCAAGTAATTAAACAAGTATCCTCAAATTGTAAGGGAAGCAGGCAGGTGTTAAAAACAAGCAAAACAACAATTTTACCCTTATATTCACATCACTCCTACACTTTGCCCATTTAATCCATCATAACTTCCACTCCTAATTCATCAATGTCAATTAAAACTTTTCATTTTTATACAGAGAGCATTAGTATCCCTTATCTTACTGTCATGTTGCTTCCTTTGCTAATTTCATGGCTGTCATTTATTTCTTCTCATTGCTTATGCTACTATTTCTAATTTTCAGGTGTTGGCAATTTGCTACATATTATTCCAATTCTTTGTTCTGTAAGCTTCATCTCAAAGCCTTGTGCTCTCTTTGCCTCTTCATAATCTTCTTTGTGCTTCTTTTCATTCCTCCAAACCTTGTGTTCTCTGCTAGGACCATCATCTAGCTTCACTGCTGCAAGCTGCTTTTTATATTACAGCCTTCTGGCACTATTTTGCAGAGTTTTGGCTGAAATCTATTCTAACAGACAGCATAATATACAATAGAGCCGAGACTATTTGCAACACATTCTACTTTATGCACCGCGAATGTTTACAAAAATCAAACTAAAATGCAAAAGGTAAGCACAACTTTTCTACCCCCCCCCCCCAAAAAAAAAAAGGCAGGGATAGGGAAATCAGTGAAAGCAAAAATAAGCTATTTCAGTTTCTGGGAAGGAATGAGTGTAATACCATGACTGCATGCAGTACAAGGGGTGGGGATGGGAAAACAAATAGGCTGCAGCCAGCCCGTTAAACGTTCTGAAAATGAGAATGCTTTGGTGAATGATGCTGGAAAACCATGATTCTGGTACTCTGGTACTCACGGAAAGGAATGTGTAATTTACTAGCTTAAGTGTAGCTGTGATGGATTTGTGGAGTGAGGAGTGAAGATCTCCAAGAAGGAATACTACATGAACTGCTCCCCATTTCCTTTGCTGTCCATGAAGCTTGTATGTGGGAGAAGTGTGAGGGTGGACTTTTTTCACTCACAGATTGAAAATACCTTTCTTAGATTTCTCTCTCCGTGGCTGCCTAAAAGACACCCTCTGATTCTCTGATCAGCATGATCCTGCTGGCTCCCAATATGCTTTTATCCAACCAAGTACCAGTTTCCTAAGTAAACATACAATAACTAATGCATCTGCTAGCTCCTGTCCGCAGGCTACCAAATCATGCTGCTGCTGCTGCCACAACAGCAAGGAGCGGAAGAGTTGACAGATCCCATGTATCACTGTGAAGATTTCACTGCACACACTTGCAGCCATCTTCATATCTGCCCCCCTTACTCCTTATTCACACCATCCAGCTCTCTGGCAGCAGCAGGCTTCCCAGACTATTTCCTACATGTTTCTCCTCCCCTTCCTTGCACAGGGGATAGGTGTAGCTGCTGAAGTAAGGAGGGTAGACTCAGACCAGCCCTGGCAGCTGCAGAGACTGGACTACGCTTAAGTCAATCAAAGTCAATCAAAGTCCCCTTTGATTGACTGACATATGCAAACATTTCTCCTCTTCCTGTCCAGGATAAGCACTCAGTACATAGCACAACTTGCTGTTACTTCTTCAGCCACTTCCTTATCCAATTCCAAAACATTACAGCATTAAAGAACATCTTTTTCAGTTTCACTAATATTTTCCAGTATGAGTACCATATCAAATGCTTTACTGAATGTCAGAGAGATAAAGGCTACCAAATCTTCCATTATAAACACAGTCTATTTTACAAAGAATGCCATTAGGTTGTTCTGCCACAACTTACCTCTGGTAAACTCATGTTGCATTTTATATCATTTACCTCTGAATCTTTAATTATTTTTTTCTTTCTTTCAACTTTGTTCTAAAGCTTTCTATGCTATTGAGATAAATCACTATCCAGATAACTTCCTCTCAGCTTTCACTCTCCAATATAGAGCATGCTATATTAGAAATTTTACAGTCACAGTAACACTACTTTCAAGCTGGTATATGCATTTTTCTTTGATTCTAAACTTTTAATTTCACAGTTTATTTTTTTATTCAGTTTTATGGGATAAAGACTTAGTTTGCCTTTCCTAATTTGAGCACATTACATTCTTCTGAGTTGGATAATATACATAAAACAAATACATAAAGTTTGTTGAATAAAATAGGTAAAACAGACCCTGTTGTGTGTAGGTTTGGGGGCTTGGAGGTTTTTTTTCTTGTTGTTTTAACTAAAAAAAAAATCAACCTGACATCCTTAAAGGAATTCAGAGCTGCAAATCAGTCTCATTTAATTTAGCTTCTACCTCAACATGGTAATTTCCATTTCCCTACACCAAAAGCAAGCATCTTGCTTATATCACCTCAACCCAATGTTCAACTTCACAGAAAACACATTTCCACTTAGCCCACACGGACAAGTCATCAATTCATTTAAAGACTAAGTACAAGTAACTGATCTATAAAGAACTCCAGCTAACTACTTAAGACACTTGTGATGCTGCAGGCACCAGAGTTTTCACCAATAAATTTACTTCAAGCAATGCTATCTTGGCAGAGCTCAATATTTGAACCTAAGTCTTGTGATTCACAAAGTAGGTATCTCCATATCTAAATGACCCAAGAGGCCAGATCCAGCAAACATTCTAAACAGTAAGAAGGTATCAACCAAAAACTTCAATTTGGAGAATGTTTGCTGATGTTGCTTTTGCCCATTTTTTTAATAAATAGAGTAAATATTGTGCTGATGAGGGAGAAGGAGCTCTAGATGCATCCTTCTCTGCCCAAGAGATTCAAATTAATGTTTCTCTTGATTCCCGCTTCCTAACTAGCCCTGGTCAGAAGCCGACAAGGTGGAAGAACTGTCCATTTCTCCTGTTGCTGCTGAGTCACTATGTCCTATCAATGGATCCAGAAGTCAGTAAGCAACAACTGTGAGTGCAGCCCAGCACTGGAAAATATATGGATTCAAGTTTTAACCTGAGAAGTGCTTAGAAACAGTCACTGGCTAAAATACATAAAACAGATACTTTTTATTCTTTAGCTTTTTCCCTAAAGAATGAACTGGTCATCTATAAAGAAATTTAGGGCTGTAAATCAAAGCCTCATTTAAGTGTCTAAGAGCTACAGACAGCGCCTGGAAAAGAATATCTATTTCAGATGTTTATTACCTAATCCTACACCTTCCTCCCTCCTGTCCACAATGTGCAGGCTATTTTGAATACCACTCATAGGTGCCAAGAATCTGGCATGCATTATATAAAGAGAACAGAGGTACTTTCTTTAGGGCTGTGGATTCACTGTAGCAGCTGAGCACCGAAAAGTTAGGCAAAGAAAAACCCAGCTCTCTGTGGAACTGGCTGTAAATAACAGTCTCTGTCTAGCTTACTTTTAATTTCTATCCTATCATCATAAGAACGCAAGAAACACTATTTGGTCACACAAACCTATTTCTCAGAGAAGCATGATAAACTCCAGCTATGAGAAAAGGTTCATTAGTTGCAGGCAAAAGAATAAACAGAGAACTCCTAAGATTCTCTTCATTAAAGAATGCACACACATTTAAGCAATGGTTGGGGACTCTCATCAAAAACTCAACACAAATTTTGCACTTGGGATGTATGGCCATCCTCAAATCCCAGAGGACACAACAAGTAATTTTCTTTTGAGACAAAAAAGCACCATCTCGGTTAAAAAAAAACAAATTCTGAACTACTCCTTGAGGAGAAAGACATGACTTATGCAAGAACAGCCCTAGATCTCCATCAGGAAGTAACCAACATGTAACCAAACAGCTGGGGTTAGTAATATGATGGGGCTAAGGCAGCTAAATCTATTCTTTGAATAGCTACCTAATATAGTACACCCTAAGACCAAAAGGAGAGAACAATTCTATGCCCTTTTGTTTAATAATATGGCTGGAATGACAGAAAACAAGGCCTATATGGAACCCAAATACTTTTACACAGGCATGATAAGTGAAAGACAGAGGTTTTGATGCAACTGTTCCACGTGGTCTCAGCTGCAAACATCACAGAGACATGCCAAAGACAGTAACGCTGGTAATCTGATGCTACAGAAAGTTAAGAAAGCTTTTACAGAAAGCATTCATTGGAGACAGACTTGAAACAGAGGAAATACAAAAAAAGCTCTTGATACATAAACACTATGATATTCAACACAAGCTAGAACTTCCTGTATTCTTGCATTAAGGGATCCTATATATTTAATTTGTAAATCAACAGAATGGTAAAAGCATGTCCCATTCCATCACTTTTTTTCTCCACCTAGTAGTAATAACCAGTAACAACATGAATGTTAGTTAATTACATGGATAAAAAGAGACGCTGACAGTATTTTTTATTAGGCAGAGAGCTCGGTCCTGACAATACAGCATTACAGGCAGGTTGGAAATCATCAATGAAACTTCTTTGCCCCATGGTAGGAAAAATCCAGCAAACTTAGTCCTGTAATTTTTCAATAATTGTAGCTTTAGTGCATGATGTGTATTAACTCAGGAAGGATGAGGAGGGAAGGGGGACAAGAGTCCAAGAGGCAGACAAAATTTTCTTCATTCATTCCTCTGTCTCGTTATTCTTATGATCCACTTTACTGAAGTAAATAAGAGTCAGTCAATTTGGTGATTGCTTTAGACTTCTGTGCTTTAGAAGACAACGGATTTTGATTATAATTTGACTTAAATAGCTCTCTACGTAGGACAACAGATTGCTAAGAAAACTTAATTCAACAATCAAGAGATTCAAACACTGACTCTTCTACTAGACCATAAAATTCTGGTATGACATTTTAATATTCATACAAATGAACTGCTGTTCCACTATATAAGTAAAGTTCTTCAGCTGATCAAAATGCACTGTGTCTCAAGAGCCATGATATTCCCCTTGAGATTTAATTAATTTAGGAAAACTGAAGCCCACTAATTTCTTAGTTGGAAGGCACTGGAAACACGAGTGAATCTATTTTTAAATATTATTTGTCCCTGAGCAGGCAAAACTGATGAGTCAAGTACTCTCCTGGCAGCTGCTGACAAAAGATATTGCAAACTATACATGTCTAGGGGAATTTATTGTCACCAACAGTTAGTTTGAGCACTGCTGCATGTAATAAAGCCATCGGAATAAGTTACGGTTACTCTGTTCTAAGCAATTTCAGTCATTAATGAATCATATAATTGTATTCCAGATAAAAAAGTTGAAAACCCTGGTTCTGATTAATTTTTAACATGCACAAACATGCTTCCACATGTTTCATAACTACCAATGAGAATCAAACATTGCTCACTATTTGCTTTTCACTGTGCTAAATTTCAATGTGATATTTTCGTGAAGAATTGTGACTACTTTCTCAGAAAAAATTCCTGAAAAGGCATTAAGGTACTACTCAGAATTCTCACCTTTGCTTTTCTACTAAATATATCATCAGTAACATCTAAACTTTTGTAAAATTTTACATAAAGACTTTTAGACTGAATAGAAAAGAGAAAAAATAAGAGGCAATGAAGGCCCAAACAGGATGGAGAGAGAAGTCCCTGGATGCTAGGTTCATGTCTTGGTATCAATTCAGATATTCCAACATAAATTGTTTTAGGTAGGACAGCCAATTTCCAAAGGGGCAAGTGAAAAAAGGAATGGAAATAGCACATAACTTTTAAGTGGAGCTGGCAATTCATGATCCTTGACAGCATCCTCTGAGGGCAGTACTGATGCGTTAAAAAGCACCAGAAGAAGCAAACAACCACAATTTATTGAAATGCAGGGCTTTTTTTTTCTTTCTGGGTCCTGTTTGAAAGATTATGAGTGTGTGACAATGGCAGATGAATGAGGTAATTGTTGAAGAGGGACACCAGAAAGTTGTCTCTTCTGAGAGCCCTACACAGCTTAACTTTACTCTAGAACCCTGAAAACAATGTAGCATCTCTTCCATCTCAGTGTTTTGATTAACTTCTTAAAACAAGAGGTCCAAAACACAGACACAGATGTCCATACAGCCCCAGTGTGAAGGCCCGCCCCAAGTTACAGCATCTGCTGCACCTAAAAGAAGTACAACCAGTGAACTGAAAGCTTGCCAACAAAGCTGAAGAACTGCAACTAGTGTGGCACCACTAAGGATCACACATTCAGGATTACAAAAATACTACCTAATGCAGCACCCTGTGACTGTATTTGGCCATTACAGCTTAGTAAACAGCTTAACTGCACTGAAGGAAGCTAGATGAGAAAGTATATTTCTTCTCTCTCCAAAGTCGAGAGTGAGACTGTAAACTCCTTAACAAGAATTGTTTTATACTTGTTTTGAACAGCTGTATATCCAAGGGATAGAAATAAGATATGTATAGAGTTACTGATTTGCTATTGCAGGGACTTGACTTTTAAAGCTGATTCTACACACCATGAAACTGGAAAGCTCAGGTTCACCACAGTAGATGTGCAGGATCCAGAATGCTGCCCATGAAGAAAGAATTTTCTGTCCTCTCAAGTGACTTACTGCAATGAGCTGTGCAAAATCCTCAAAAGAAGCATGCAACATATATGCTATTCTGAACAGCACAGGGGGTTAGAAATCCCTCAGTGCCTCCAACTTGAATATTCTGAAATAGGAGAAAGCATTCCTGGTTCCAAGGCATTCTGGACAACAGAGATGCACCTCAACAGAACAGGCCCACTTCAAGTGACACATCATGGAGATATTCATAAATGAACAAACAGGATAAATGCACATTCACTATGTCCCTGTAGAGGTGGAGGGAGGTAGCTGTTGTCACTTCCCAAATGGATAGATTAAGCAAAACAAACATTCCTGTGCCTCCTCTCTGAAAGCGAAGAGACAAAGTTCCTACCCCACTGGAGCTGTGATTATATACTGCAGCTTCTATGGAAGTTTTCTTTGGGAGAAATAATGCCTGTTTTGTCAGGTGCCAGAGAACAGTTGATTTAAAAAGTAGAGCTGGTGGCTTCATGAACTGAATCCAGTCTTGCACAGCTTTATGTATGTCATAGCATTTCTTCTCTTGCTTTAAAGCAGGACTAGCAAAGAACCTGCATAAATAGGACAGTGATTTTGTTGACAGTGGAGTGACTCTTAACATGAATGATTCACACACTGAAAGGTAAGGCACCAATAGCAATACACCCATGCGGACCTCTAGGACTCTCACTGTTGAGCAGTCAAGAACTGGTGATAAAGTATTTGATCCCTAGATCAGCAGTGACTGTCACAGATTTTGCAACACAAAAGCAACAGCTCATCTGTACCAGAATTAGACACAGGATCAAGCTGCAGATCCTCACAAGCTTTTCTGTGGTAACTATACTGGACTGAAAGATCATGCCAGTCTAAGGTTGTAGAGGCAGGCCTTCTAGCAGAAGATTTAGCCTTGTAGCACCCAGGCCCCACCTTTAGCAGCTGTGATTTAAGACTCCTTCTAGAAGGCTTCTTCCAAAACATCAGGTGTGCTTAACAGCTATATGCAGATTTCTGAGCTGCCTCCCCAAAGATGGGGGAAAGGAGGAAAAGTAAGGGAAATTCAAGAAGCTACTTTTATTTGTAGTTCTTTGATTTTAGATGGTTTTATATTTTAAGTATATTTCCTTTTATTCTATCTCTCATGGCTTTTTTGCCTTTCAATATTTATGTCAGTTTGGAGTTTCAGGTCAAAAACTTCTAGCCAAAATTCACAGCTCTAGGCAACAGAATCTACACAGAGAAGCTTCGAGTAAATGTCTTTGCAGGTTCCTACAGTACTTCTACTGCTTTATAAATAGAAACATCTCAAACAATGGAACTCAACAGTTACAGCTAGTCCCTCTGCTACTGTTTTTTTCCCTTTACATCTAATGCTGAGATAATTATCTCTTCTCCAATTCTCAGAGGTCTTGTAAGTTATTTAATCTACTCTGCAAAATGCTCGGATTGCTTTTGGAGATGAGGCGTTAAAAGTAATCCACAGCCATTTTGCCCTTTTTTCACTTTCTGAAGGTGTTTCTCACAGCTCTTTGGCCTCCCTGACAGCTCCTGACAGTTTTATAGGCGGGAATGGCAAAGGGAGAGTTGAGTCAAGTACTGTATGTGCATTAATGGCAGTTTGTACAGGTGCTTTTCAACAGTCAGTAGGGTTAGATACAACAAAGTTTCTAATGTTTTTATACTGCAGTCATTTAAGCATCCTCCCGGAATCAAAATTCATGTAATTTACCACTCTTTCCAGATGACAGCATTGCAATTAATGGTAATTTTATTTTAAACCTATAATCTTGGTATTTCAATCACCACTTGAATAAACAGTGATGATTAAAGCATAAAGTGTCCCTGGGAGATATCTGGTACCGGGCACATGAAGAATTAGTTGCATAATTTCCACTACTAATTCTAAATTCCACCCATTTATTTTCATTTGTGATTCAGTTAAAAAAAATCTGAAAAAAAATATTTTTTCGATAAAGCTTTGTAAATACTGTGATTACTACATATAACATTTTCACTTTTTTCCTGGAGACCTGGGAACTACCAGGATTATCTCTTACTAATTGGCTTATACAACTTTTAAACTGTTTGAAAACTGTCTGACTAAAATAATGGCTGTTGATATGAACCACAACTAAGTCAATATTGTGGTCATAAAACATCCCGTGAAAAGCCACCTGTTTCAGTGAAGTTAGTCACAGAAAGGATGCCAATTGCAAATTATGTGGACATACTTCACCCTTTCTGAAGGATTTCTAAAAGCACTTTGCAGACTTCAAACTTCTCTGATCTACCAGCAGATTTTCCCTCATTTAAGATGTCACACCTCTCACTAAAACTTTGCTTTTCCTTCTCTCCTTTCTCCAAACTTCTCCAATCAACAACTCATCCCTCTTTGGATAATCTCTTAGATATTCTCCTACAATTAACATTAATTTTATTTTTTTTAAGTTCCCTTTTAAGTCACACCTGCATAACTCCAAATTCCTGGCACCACACAATCAGGATGTTTGATGGCTCACATCCTTTTGAAATACTGGCCAGGGTCACCTCTAAGTATCATACCATGCTGACACTGAAACAGAAAGCACTTTGGTATTAGACACACAAGGCTCTAGTTCTGGAAAAATCTCAGTGTATGAATAGTTCCTTCTGAATGCTTCAATTTTGCTACTCGTAATCAAAATACAGGCGTATTCTCTCCCCCTCCCTTTTTTTTGTTTTGCTAATGATATTTCTTTGACATTTGCATTCTGAGCTAATTAGTACACAGTGGGTGGGATTCATTAAATTAAGACAAATGCAAATGTTTACAGTTGTAGCAGATGTTTAAGCTCTCATTTTACTCAAAGCAACTGGAAAGCCCATCCTAAAATAAGCACCTAGTAACCGGTGAGCTGAATCATTCTTCAGGCTCCACTGATTATAAGGATATGATCTTCATTGACTATGATGGAAGTGTAGTTACTTACATGTAGAAACCAAATGTAGATGTCTACATCTCAAACAATCCCACTATTTTTGTTTCAAGTCACTTCAAGCATAAAAATCAAAAATTCTGAGACAGACAATGAAATGCATTAGCTGTGTAAAGTTTTGTGAAGAGAAACTAGGGATGTGTCAACTGGATGAGGAAACTAGTAAGAAGGTGCATGGAAGAATACAAAGTGATGAATATAAACAACATGCAGCTCAGTCTTGTTTGATGCAAGTGCCAGGGACATGCCATTCCTGTATTCTTTCTTCATTTGTTAATATATTTTTAAATGCATATTTGCAAACCTCTAGAGAGTGATAGAGGGATTCTTCTGAGGCAAACCAAAACATTTAATCTAGGTGTACAACAAAGGACAAAAAAACTGTTTACTCATTACTTTGTGAATATCTACATTATATCCACATATAGCAAGAGAAACATGTTTTTCACCCATATTTTCTACAAATTTGTTTTAACCTGCCTTTTTAACAGTTTTAACAAATCCTGTATGCAGGTATAGATGAGGAGAACTTGCATGCTTGTGAAAAAACTTTTAAAAATGCTTTAAAGCATTTATTGGCTACAATAAATGACAAAAAAACAACAATTACAAAAACGATCTATTCTATAAGAGCTCTTCAAAACATCATAAGCCAAACTAATATCAAAAAAAAAAAAATTCATGAGAGTTTTATGTTACACTGAAATGGTATAGAAAAAATGCTTTAAACTTACCCTGTTGGTACTGCTGTTTCTTAATATAATTTGAATTAATTTTTTCTTAAATTCTTCCAGCTTCTTGAAACACTTTTTCAGAACATGATTAGATAATTTAGTATCAGTTATTAAACTGATCAAAACACAAATTGCTTCAGTGAGAATATCTGAAACTGGAAATTTAGGACTGTTGTAAAAAACAGTCAGTCCATCAAGCAACTGAGACACAGAACTGCATATGGTGAAAGAATCATTTTCAAGCTTTGTGAAGTCTGCTTGCAGAATTCCTATTTCTGACAGTTTTCTTATTTCAAGTAGATGTTGCAAAAACTGTACTGGAGCAGTCAGAGGTTCTTCCTTGTTAGTACAGCAAAGATTCAATGGGGGAACTATTTCCAAGCAACGTTTAGAAGTGTCAAGATTATGCTCAGACTGGCGAAAATCAGAAGCTATACGTAAAGAATCGAATGCATAGTCATTAGATACATCACACCCAGAGTCTTCTAGCTGGCTTGAGTAACTCATAGGGTATGTGCATTCCTGAACCAGAAGATTTTCAGCAGAGGCACCTGGTCTTCCTGAAATACAAACGTGAAAGTTGCATTTATAATACTGAAGACACTTTCATAAGCATGTACTTACTTCGTTGTCCTTTTACTTCCATGCAAAATTACAAGTCGTACATATATGCTTGTTCCCTATGAATTTCACACTATCAGAATTTAGTTGGGGAGGAAGGTGATGTGTTCAAATTAAAGTCAAAACTTTCAGAAGATTTTTATGTTACTATCCACTCACAAACAGCAAATCTGTGGGTTTTGTTTATCCTTGGGGAAAAGAAAAATAGGCTCGCATAGGTAAACATGTAAAAAAAAAAAAAAAAAACCCAAATCACAACTATACAACTTAGTCTTAGAAACACATACTGTAGGTATGTGGGCATCCAATATCTTACAAACTTGGCTTTTATATGCAGTCCTTCTAAAAAGAAATAGAAAAGGAATCCAAAACATGTAGCCAACCTCCATTACTGCGTAAAAAAGAAACGATTGAAAAGCAGATTTTTTTGTCAACAGAACAAACCTTCCATCATTTTTTATGGCTCGTAAAATGCTTCAACTGAAAGAGATTAAAGTGACAATAGAAACATTCCCAAGTTGAAGACTCTGCAGAGCCATTGTAACAATTTGTTAATCTTTATATGCTTCCTAACTTTTCTTATACACTAATTAATGAAATACATATTGTTGCATATGTAACTATAATTATGTTCTTCTGGAAATATCCTTTGAAATAATCAATAAAAAAAATCATTAAAAACATATGCATATTGTTCATATCTTTCATAATGATCCAAAGCAGTACCATACTCTTTTGCTTTTATACTCTTAAACAAACAAAAAGATTTCCTGACAAGTTAAAAAAGGTATTTTTAACACAGGAAATGTCACAGGGCAGCAGTGCATAGTATTCTGATCACTAATGAAAGACTACTCAGAAAAAGTCTATGCAGATTTCAATAAACATACAATTTACAATTGAATTCTGACCATTACTTCAGTTTCTGAAAACATACCAGATGAGTTTTGACCGCAGAGTAGTAACCTAATTGAATGGAAGCTTTTCTTTCTTTCTTTCTTTCTTTCTTTTTTTTTTGTGGGGGGAGGGAGTTCCACGACTTTAACATTCAGGCATACTCAGGCATTGAACAGGATCAGTACCAATTGATTCATGATGAAAGAGCTAACTGCCAGAGAAAATCAACTGACATTTCTAAGAGGTAGGAAAAGCAGGGCTTGTAAGGATAACCTAGCATTTTAGATATTAATACTGTTCTCAAATGTCTTGGATACGCAAACTTGGAAAGCAAGCAAACAGGCAAAGCACATGGTCTAACTAACAAAAACAAGCATCAATCTTCCATGTCTTCTTTCCCCAGTGTTTTGAGCAAAAGACATTCCAGGAAAAAAAAAAAGAAAAAAGAAAAATATTTTTATTGCTGTTTAAGGAAAATAAGCCCTTCTAGGGAGTACATCTACTCCTATGAGTATCACTGCATGGGTATTTTGTTCAGCTCTTACTCCCAGAGGACAATATGAAAATTGCTCAAGGGGAAGTAACGTCAAGAGAAGCAAAGCATAGAAATATGCACAAAAACCATATATATTTGTTGATTTGCTGAAGCAAAAAAGTTGCTAGATGGGGGAAGAAAGGGGAATGAAAGATGGGAAAAAGGTAAGAAAAGAAGTGATACAGAAATATCTGAGAGATCTGAACTTAAGAAGACAGGAACACCATTTGTCTCCAGAGTGGCCGTTGCCAGCTGCAACAAGACAAAGGAATGATCCTATTCATGGTCCTGCCTAAGTGAAACAAGAAAACCAGCATTTATAATATCCATGTGGTGGTGTTGGGAGAGGGAGGGTTGGGCGTAATGTTGTCTCAGATACTGCATTTCCAGCTGACAGACAGGACAGCATTTCAATGAGGAAAGCCACCTGTATGTAGTGCAAAATTTAAGAATTGAAGTAGGGTCTCCAACTAATGAAATTGCTGTGGAATTGTAAAACGACCTTCGAGTCCTCTGCAAAACTTAATATACCTACAACAATACCATGAACAAGGATTCAAAATCAGAAAGCAGGCTTGAAGTTGGCAAATATGAGAAAAAGTGAAGAGCCCATCTGAATTCTGCAAAGAAAAAAGAAAAAAACCTTCAGTCTCAAGCATTAGTCATTGCTTATACTCTCTCACTTTGTGAGCATATATGTAGATTACCACTTGAGATCAAAACCAATAATGTTAGACATCTAAAGCTCTCTTAAAACTGGATTACAATTCATGGACTCAGTTCCCTTCTAAAAAATACAGTTAAAAGATAATTTAAAAAATAAGACTAATAACCACAATTTTAGAAACCTCCAAGTAGGTGTACAGTCAATAACTTTTGAAAGGAGAGGAAAAAACATGAAAAATGATTCAGCTTTTTCTCCCATTGTGTTCATTTCTGCCACATTTCTGGATTTTTCAGGGCTCTGTTATCCTTCATTTAATCTTCACTGATTGATTTGTGACAAGTGTACTTTCCATGAATGACGGATCAAATTTAGTCTCTTCTAAAAAAAAAAAAAAAAAAAAAAAGTCCTCACACATCAGTTTTCTTTACCTTTTCTTCACAGGCTTATTGTGTGAGCCTGTCTCTAATCTGTTATTTTCATTATTAACCAAGCTATTTGGTTCAGAAAAAATAACTCTATTTCTTACTTGTGAACTTCTATCTAACTTCTATCACACTGTCTGACAGACTGTCCTGATCTGAATCCAAGGCCTACTTCTTTCTATATCAAAGCAATTTTGTCCAAATCTCTCACATACTCAAGTTATTATTATTCAAAGATTTTGAAAAAAAAATAAAGCTTTCAGGATTCTCTTAAGAAGGAACAAATTTCTGAAGCTTCACACTGTGCCTTCCTTTGCTTTTTGCAGAAGCACTTTGCATCTGCATTTCAGCGGATTTTTATAAGCAGCTTGGAAAAGAAAGCTCTTCTGTTCAAAGGTAAAGTATTTGATGCTGGCATGCTTTGTCCCAGTTAGGAATAATTCACAGAAACAAACATAGGACTGAGTACCTAGAATTCTCAAATTAACTGTTTAGTGCCAGGATTTAAAAGTTTCTGGGAAAACTTAAAAGTAGATATTTCAATCTGTTACGGATTTTACTTACACAAAGCATCTAGGACATTTAGAATTTAGTAATAACTGAGAAGGATTTTGAGGATACAAACATTAATTTTTAGGGGATTTCTGTAGAAGGCAGCACAATTTTTCTGTGGTTCAAGTCAAATGAAGAATACTTACGAAAAAGACAGACGGAAGGTTCTATCATCAGGTGACCAACATAGAGATTTTGATCAACTAATGCTCACCAAGCAAATCTCAAGACCAAAGATCTATACACTCTTTAAAATACTGACCACATCAATGAAATGACTGGAATTTGAGTTTTAATATCTTGAAATATTCCCTCTCTAGTTTAAGTGAACTACCTATGAAGACTACCTGTCTGAACTGGAAATACAATATTAGGTCTTATTAAAACCTGCTTGCATCATCAAAAAACCTCAACTCTTCTAACAGACAAGAACTATCAGCCAATGCAGGCAGCAATGACCTGGATGCTACTGTAATGAGCAGAATACAGTTCCAAAGTTATTCTCTGTGACCTTACAAGGCTGAAATGAGGTGAAGTGCCTAAGAAATCAGTTAGCAGAAACATTCCTGAAAATGTTTATTTTCTTGAACACAATGTTACAAAGTTTGCCATTTGTATATGCATATACACACACACACACACACACACACACAGAAGCCCACAAAAAAAAAAAAAATCTGCTTGAGAAACACAAATTTAAGTTTCCTGACTGAACACAGTAATTAAATGTGGGATTTGCACCACCAAATGGAACAAAGTTTGTATATCAACTAGTCTTGTACTAGCAAGCCTCTTCGGTGAAATCCAAAGGCCTAATTAATGGCACGTTAACAGTCATGAATGCTAATGCCTATATCCTGACAAAAAAAAGACAAAATAGTATCATTTCTATATTTGAACTCTTGTGATATTTGAAAGATGAAGGTAGCTGTCAATGACCTTATGCAGAACTGCATGTTGTCATTCACCATATTACAACCACAGATCCTGATTCAGAAGCTGAAGTGAACTTTAATATTTTCAGAGGAACAGAGATTTAGCCCCCACACTAGAATCACAAGAGGATCCCAATTACCACAGCCACACTCCTAAAATAACTTCTACTATACATATTCAGTTTTCCCATGAACTATCAGTCTGCTACCCAAAATAAACACAGTGGTTCTGCATTTAATTTTGATTTCCACTCGCTTTTATGAACATTATTCCTAAAAATCACCATACACCTCATCAGAAACTTAATGTGTAGCAGGGAAGTTAGAGACAGTCACAAACCCTTTCTCTTGCAGGCAGAACTGGGTCGTTTCTATCTCTGAATGGGTTCCTTATACAGAAGCCTGGAAAGAACAGGATGCATGTCCTCCTCCTTCCCTCTGCCCCGAATATGTGCTTAGAACAGCTGCAGCAATGCCACCTGACAACACAGACAGCATCTGCTTTCAAAGGGAGGAAGCTTCCACAACCAGAACAGACCTGTTATCCATAGAAGGAGCAGCACTCTGAGATTTTCAGTGAATCATTATGATCCAGCTGGTGTTTTTTCCAGATTGCAAATTGACTTATTTAATTATGCTGAAAAGGCCTCAGCTTTCATAAAGTTCCCCATTGTGTCTCTACAATTACGGGGAACAGATTTATCTCATCATCTTATTCCAAGAGCCATGTTCCCATAAATCGGCACTAAAAACATTTTAACCCCATTTTTGTCAACTCACGTATCTGTTCTCTCACTTCCTTGCTCCCCTCCTAAATAAATAAAATAAAACACTTCTTAGGTTTTGAGACTTTCCTTGCAATGCTGCCTACTCACATTAGTACTGCTGATAGAAAAATGGGAATACACTAGCACACTTAGGATTTCAAATGACAGTTCATTTTTGAAGCTCTGTCTGTCTGATACCATTATGTCCTAGAGAAAAAGCTGAGATGACGACTATATAGACTTAGCTGCCTCTTATGGGTCTGTATAGAGAGAGTGCCACATTTACTGGGTGGGGGGGGAATCTCTTTTTGTAGAAACACCACTTCCCTAAGCACCAGACAAAAATAATCAGATCTGTTTTCCATAGCGACATCAAACTAAGCATTGACTGTTGCCCAGCAGGGAATCCGCTCACCTTGGAAAAAGGAAGCTAGAAAAAGAAAGAAGCCAAAGATGCCCCTTAGAGCCTGACGATTCTTCTACAACTGTCCTTTTGCATTCCTTGCTCCCTGCCAAATACCACAGAAAAAAGTGGTGACAAGACACTACAATCTAAAAAAGCAACTCATTCAAACATACAGTCCTGAAGAAGTAACTGTACATCAACCAGAATTTTCAAGTTATCGGGGTAGGTTTCTATTCCCCATCCTACTACCATGTTGAAGGAACTGGAAAGTTCAGCTATATACTCTTTTGGGCAGTTGTAAGCATTTCACACCAGTTGTACACTTCCTGTGGGAGGAAAGTCATTTCTCCTAATATACTAATATGTTTTTATTATTACTACTCTGTCTGACTGAGACTGCTGCTTCTTCCACTAAAGAAGCAGCTTTCTTTATAGGGCTGCAGATAACATATTCATTAAGGAATCTGCATATGTTTTGATCTGGTCTTTCTGAGTTAATCTGGTTCATTGCTCTCTGAAAATGAGTTGAAAAATCTGACACCAGTGATTTTCCCCTACTGCTCCTTTTTATGTAAGCAGGCAGGAGAAACATCACCAATGAAGTTATTTAAGTCACTGTGGAGAGTCTTGCCCTTTCAGAGGTTTGAATCAAATTATTCAGAAAAGGTCTTGACTGGTTAGCAATCTTCCTTTTCTCACAGCAGCAGAACTTACCCGACTCTCCTTTGTCTCCAGAGAAAATGCTCAAAGCTGAGTACTCAGAGGTTTCTGTCCCTCTCTACTGAACAAGCAACTCCCGAAGAAGTGGAAAGGAAAAGGTGGCTGAATTCTGTGGCACAAAACAAGGCTGCTGGTAAACCTAAGGGGATTTGTGTACAGTTTATTTCAGCTGCTGAGCTGGTTGGTTACAATCCTGTGTACAATCCTGACTTTCTGCTTTTGAAGAAAGCCTGAGCTTCCAGCAAGAGGAAAGGAGACTGAAATGTCTCCATTCACAACAACGTACAAAGGAAACTACTCCTTTTTCCACATGTACAGCTAAATGCCTAAAGAAATAAAGTTAGAGAGTGAAGCAGGGGATACAAACTTCTTTTGTCCCTGTCTCATATGCCCTGAAGAGACACAAGTTGCTGCAAATGTCTCAGCACACAGGAAGCAGAATTTAGGGGACAGCATCTTGAGAAGTCAAATGCAACCTCAGGACAGCTAAAAATCGACATTCATGTTAATCACATATTCTGATTCAGAGTTCAGTATCTCCCTAAACACACACACACACTATGGAAGGATGGGGCTGGTAGCTATCTGCTACTGCGGAGGCTGAGAAAATGGGAGGGAACTCAGTGAATGGGTTCTTCGTTCTTTCTCCTTTATGTACACCACAGTTTCAAAGGGCTCACAAATTTCCCATATCACAGAAATAAATCCCAATGGGCAGTCTCTAATCATTCCTTAAGCCTCTGAAAGGCCTACTATTATCACTACGAATGGCAGGCAGGAGAGGAAAGCTCTCAGATTCAGAATGCAGAGCGGGGAAGATAGAGCTGCTAAGTGAACCTTGGCTGAAGGACTCCAACTCTTCAGGTCTAAATAGGCAGCAGGAGATGGATATGCAGAATCTGATGCTTAATGCGTTTTATTCCTTTATGAGATTTTTCTCATGACGAATTTTGTGCAAGACTGGTGATCTTGCATCTACAGAAGTGTTAAGCAGAACACAAGAGAGCCAAACAAGAGCTAAGGGTTTGAATTGTTCTAAAAGCTGCTTTGTTTTAGGCAGAGTGCCAAATGAAAAATTGAAGCTGGAGAAGCAAGCGGAAGAGAAAAAAGATCCATGATATCTCCAAATTACCTGGCCCCAGGAACAAGCCCACAGTTATGCTCAGCACTAAAGATAACCGCTCTGCTGTGACATTAGGTAGCAAATGCAAGCAATACACACTTAATAAACCATAACAATGGCTTAATGAATCTGTAGTAGCCTTCAGATGAAGAGGATGGACCACCACTTATACCACTTTCCTCTTCAACTTAGATTCAAGCTCTTTGTGCTTCCTATCACTGCAGCAGGTACCCCTTAGTATCCAACCTCTGTGAGCCTGGAAATCTCTGAACTGGCACAGCACACAGGAGAGAAAATACTTCTCTCTGGAGCAGAAGAATTCAGCGGTAAAGTCGCTCCTATTTCAGGTAGGCTCTGCTCTCCAACCATCTTCTTCCTTTAAATAGCAACTTTAGGTGCTCTCAACAAACACTGCCAGTAGGATCAACATAAGAGTGCACAGACCTCATCAACAGATATCTCATCAGATATCAGTAATGATTTTTCTTAACTCAAAGGCAACAGGCTGAATATCTGTCTCTAACACAACTGTAACCATGAACCCACATCAGCAGCCACATCCGTCTGATGAATAATATCTTTCTTGGAAAATAATACGCTGTTCAAATCCACTATGGGAAGAATCCATTGCCAATTCAAGGTTCAGAGGGAGAAAAAAAGTTAGTAAAAAGAAATAGCCACCAAAAATGGCAGTGTCAAAGTTAAATTTCAAGAGCTAGAAAGGGTCTTCTGCAATGTTATGGAAAACCTGTATAAAGAAACAGACTGATACAAGGCAGATTTTCAGACATTTCTGCTCCCTCTCACCTAAGTGGTTAAAAGAAACTGAAGCGGAATACTATGGCGTACCCCTCATGGACAGCATATGATGTAGGTGGAAATGATAGGAGCTTTCATAAATATTTCAACATCAAATGTTTCTGGCTAAAAGGTTTATTAAGTGTAATCATACATAAAAGCAAATGCTTAAAGGAAAAAGCAGCTACACTTTGGTCCTTTAAATTAATAGGGCATTGGTCCTCTGGAAGAACTGAAATAAAGCATAGATACCACATATCTTCTCTACTATCTGTGATTTCATCAGTTAAACATAGCCTGTCTGGAATTATTCCATATGACACATACCAGTTCTGAAGGTCAACAGTCCAGTTCTGTGATGAATTTTTTTCTCTTACACATACTTTTTCATGCATGTATAAGTTCCGAGTAAGCATCAAATTCTCAAGTTAAATCACAACTGCGCTAAGTGTCTCACTACTCAGTTTCGGGTTTGTTTGTTTGTTGAAAAATATGACACTGTACACTATACACTCAAGACCAGCATCTAGGCACAAGCAGTAGGGTAGACAACACAAAAGCCGTTTGTTTCCTTGATATTGCAACATAGTCAGAAATGATTTCAGAAACTTACTGTTTTCCAAGCAGAATCTTGGACAGATCTTGTTCAAAAGAAGTTCTTGACGTAATCGAAGAACTTCAGCTTCCAGTGCTTCAACTTTCGACTTCCATCCAAAATCTTGTTCAGATACAATTTTGGCAAGATGCTCGGTATATTCTTTGCAGCTCTTGCCTGGTGGTTTTGAGTGGATAATTGCAAAAGCCAATGCCAGTTTTGATATTTTCAAATACCAGACTTGATTTTCTCTTCTGCCTTTGATTTCTATTACATTAGAAAAACAGAAAACAAAAAACGACTTTACCATGACTTTATTAAACAAATTATGCATAGTACTTTCTTTGCTTAGAAAACTCAGCAGTGACACCAATTATTTTATTTCTAGAGCATTCCTAAATCAATCAAGAAAAACACAAAAAGCTGTCCACAATGTGAGAATAAAACATACATGAGATGCATTCCAGCTACAACAGTAAAACTGAGATGGAGTTTGAAAATAATTGTGGGAATAGCAAGCACTTCAAATAGGCCTATTCTAGGAAAATTATAATCATATCAAAATTCTAAATGCAAATGCTATCCCACTCAAACACTAGGTAAATCTTAACTCCTTGGCTGAAAAATGCATACTGGGTTATACTTAGCTTACATGCAACACACACTATTTTTTGAAAGCGTAACCAAAAAAACCCAATTCTCAAAAAATAATTAAAAAAACCTTCTGAGCATACTGGTAGTTTCTGATTTTGGAGATCTGGTATTTCTGCACTTGAGGTTCTAACTCTACATTATGCCTCAAGAATTACAGAATGATCTTTGCAGACAGGTACTGTTACAAAATGAAGATTAAAGCTGAAATAAAGGTGTTAAGCAGTTAAGAAAGTCCATACTAATCAGGATTTTATAATAAAATGAACACAAGCAAGTAACAAATAATGTCACCAAAAGAAAAAATGCCTAAAGCTTTTCTAATGTTGTGGATTACAAGAGCAAACAGAGAAAAGTAAAGAGGAAAGACTTTCAGGTGAAAACAAAATGTGTCTAAAACACAACAGGAGACAAAGAAAAGATATTCAAAGTGATGTAAGTTGCTATCAAGATAAGCAAAGACAGTATTAGCACTGTTACAAACAGTGAGGGCAGGAGCAAAAAGAATCAGAGGAGGAAAAAAAGATTTATCTAGATGATTAGATCATGGGCAACCGCATGGAACCTGAGAACAGAAGGGGAAAAAATAAAATTAAAAATAATTAATAACATCTAGCTTATATAATTAGTGGTTATTTTTTTCTAATTCCACACCATTTTCAGTCAGTACTTCACTGCAATTTTTTACTTGAAAAAAATACTACTTCCAGAATACCAAAAAACCCCCCAACTTTCTATGTTTTCATGCCGGCCTCAGTACAAAATAATTCTCCATAACACACTACTACTTTTTTTGTTGTTATCCAAGAAAAGTGCAAGCTAAGCACTATAATAAATTTTGTTCAGTATCAGAACAGCTTTGGATAAAGTATTTTATGTCATCCTTTCACCAAATCATCTGATACAACTAAGCTGATTACTTCCTTTAGTTCTCCTCAGTTTTGGAGAACAAATCATAAATCATCATGTATTTATTTATCCAGCAAAGCCACTTACAATAAGAGGATTCTCCTCCACCTTTTAAATACTTCTGAAATGCACAAGCAATTCATGTACATTCCTCTCATGCTATCTATTCAGATACACTAGTCAGTCACATTCTGAAATGTGGAAAGCACAATGGATAAGACTGCAAAAATTCTTTGGGATATACCCACACCTATGTTGTAATTTACTATTCTCCACCTGAAACACTACATTCCTGCTCTGTGCCAGTGTAGAAACAATTAGCCTAAGACACCAGCGAAAATGCTGTCTTCCTCAACCACATAAAGCCATTTCCATATTGATCAATAATTTCAGTTCAGATTTCAGCAGAGCAAAATCACTTAAATACAGGCTTACTTTATACACAAGTAGCTCAAGGAAATCACTACAACTTTTTCATGTGCATACTGCGTACTACATTTGGGATTAAGCGTTAAACAACTAAGGGTCAGAGTTAATAACAACTCTTGAAATAACATTTGCAAGCACTAACTGAAATACATGAAAAGCATCCTGTTTGGCAACCCAGCCAAAACTCAGTTTGACTGAATGGACAGATCTACCACAAGGAAGGCATCACTGCAGACACTGACCCAGAGCTGTACAGGAGGTTTCCTTGCAAGCCACCAGACACAACAGGAGAGGCAAGGACATAATCCCAGAACCTAGCAAACCTCTTGGGAGCCAGACAATAAGACCAGAAATAAAAACTGAAGATGAAAAGAGAGATTTAATTTCAAAGCACCAGCACACYGCAGCTATGCAGCATACTTTAATATTAATGAGTCCTACACAGTTAAAATACTTCACCTTAAAGCTAAAATATGATGTAAATTACACTCAGCTTGAAAACAGAAAACAAGCTTAGGAAATTCTGAAAGTTCTGGAATTGTCATTCTTGCATTCTTCCCTCTGTTTTTCTTCTACTCTTCTCTGAAATGTGAGAATTATTTTTTGGATACAATAAAAGAGCCATAAATCTATACAACACACGTATGGCAGCCTGTAGGCCAAAAACATACAGGTTTTGTCATTCTTGATGAAATCCGTCTTTTTAACTGAATTAATTCTGACTACTGTAACAAAGGCAAGATTTTCTATAATCAGTTCTCTGGGAGTTGTACATTTTGCAAGTGTCTTTATGGAGCATATCCTCTGCCAGACTTATCATCTGAAATTATGATGATTTAACAAAGCAGGAATATGTAAGACAATGCTGTATGCCGAACTCCTTTCACAGAAGACTTATATAAAAAAGTATTACATTCAATTTATCAGCTGATCATTTAAGTCAATTTTACAACAAATGTAGAGTTTAAATTTAGACAGTAATTTATGGAAGACCTAGAAATGCAGTTATGAATAATGATTACTTGCTGGAACTGTGTTGTTTTCTAAAGGATTACAATGATCAGCATTAACATGAGTAAAATTTTTAAAACCACACAACTGAAGATATTCATATAACCTACTTTTGAGGGGATAATAGTTTGGTAGAAAATAGAGAATAAATARTGAACTAAGTTATGCATGCTGAAATCTGTCTTCCACTACTAAAGATCAATGAAAGAGTTAAAACTGAGTAAAAAAGTATAAACTGAACTATACTATCAATACCTGCTGCCTAAAGCACTTATATGTTAAATAAATTATATTCTTTGCATGATTTCTTACTTGAAAATTTATTTCATACAACTTTTTCACTCATATTTAAGAATTTCAATTAAAAATATTATTTTAATGTAAGTTAATTCTCTAAGCTCCAAGAATCAACAATTGAAAAATTGATGCAAGTTTTTTTTCTTTTTTCTTTTTCTTTTTTTTTTTTTTCGCCTTATACATCAAAGGAAACATTTTACAAATACAGAACCATGAAAGTAATTCAGCTGCCTTCAAAGCTGTGAATGAAACACATGGAGCCACACTGAAACAGTAACAAGTAGTAACAGTAAAGTATACAAAATCTTTGGCTTTGAACCTGAAAGGTGTTCCCCAAATTATCTTGCCTTTTCAGCTAGGTATCATTCATATAGCATATGTCAAAGTCCATTCTTACAAGGTTCCTTTGTAGAGCAGAGCCACAAATTAAGGAAGGCAGAAAGCTGTCTTGCAAGTGGCTTTCAGTGCTGGTTTATCATCCTGKCATTTCAAGAATCTACTCTGTGAAAGCTTTCCAATTCATCTCCTTTTAAAAAGGACAGACTCACATAGTGCGTTATAAAACGCTTTTTCAGCATTAGAATTTTTCCCTTAAATTACATTCTGGTACGGGTCAGGAAATAATATTTAATGTCAGCACTTTGTGAATGTCCAGCTGCCTTATAGGATTAGAGAACCATCATCAACTGCTTCTTTTCTAATATGCTGTGTTTATTTCTACTTACAGAACACATTATTACAGAGAAGAGACAAAGTTAGCTGTTTGACCGCTGCCGCTTTAACCACCATGCATTTCACGTTTACATTCCAGCCCACACCTTTTCATTGGCTAAAAAAAATGACATCCATACAGCATAGGAAAACCCACTACTGAAAAGACACCTCTACACTATTTGAAGTAAAGTCCAAGAAACCAGGAAGTTCTTCTGAATATTCCAAGCTCTCAGACTTTATGAATGAAAAGTCCAGAGACTTAGATTCAAAAAAGCCCCAATAAAAATAACGTAATAACTAGACAAACATTGAAAGGAACTGGAATGGTAATTCAGACTGAATTTCTACAGCTCAGTTAAATCTAAAAAGGTTAGAGTTTGAAATGCTGCTTCAGTAATATTTTTTCACTACTTTTTAACTGAACTAAAGAGAGCCACTCTTCTTTGTTTTAGAGGGGACTACTATATTTCAATCAGATCATAAAACTTAGCACATATGCTAATAATACAACACAGACGTATGATAAGTGAAAGGTTCTTTGTCTCTAAAAATGTCAAATTGCAAGGAAATATATCATGAATAAACCACATAAAACAAAATCAGGTAAGATACCATGGTTTAAATCACAGTTATCGAAACATTAAATAGCATTCCACCTTAACACTTAGGACATATAGCTAAGAAATGAAATTTTGATTTAAAGAGGGAAAAGCCTCCCTCTAACACCTTATATAGATTTGCTTTGGCAGTAGGAGTTCCTTATACTGAATGAGTTTAATGAGATACTCTTACTCTGGAGAAAAATAATCACTTCTATTCCAGGATAATTCCTTGTAGAGATGACATTAAAAAGAGCAGCGTAGCTCAGATAAATTTGGTTTTCCTTAAGAACAGGACACAATTCAAGGCAGTTTTTGGAGAAGTAATTCTACTGTAATCACAAAACAACTTGTTTAAAAGCAGGTAATGACAAATAGTGATACACTGGCATGTATTTCTGGTAACAGTGGATTCCATAAAGACTACACAGAGAATACAAAACTCTTTCACCTCTTGTCTATTACTGTCTCTACCACCATCACTCTCTCCTCTTTTCTTTTTTCCTAATAATAAAAGGTGAAGTTTGTGGGATAAAAGGTAGGCAGTTCAAAGAACTGATTCAAAATTTTCACAGCTTCCTAAGTGGAAAGCTGGTATCCCACAAGCCACTGTAAAAATCTCATAGAAAATAACACACTGGATGATGCTGTCAGAGATACAGAGATGCTGGTTAACTATGCATTAGCAAAAAATGCACAGTAATCTGTTGCTCTGAGAAAGCGCTGCACTGAAGATCACCAAACGTGATTCGCTAAGAGCATATTGGCAGCTACACAATTTTATCAATATTTCTCCTCATGTCAGCATAGAAATGACTCCAATGCTAGGTAGAAAAAAGGTTTTGAACCAAAATGGAACATTTTGCTTTAGGAATGATCCTGTGTCAAGAACAGAAGTCATCAGTCCAGTCCTAATTGCTAATGCCAGAATATAGCCAACAGGAACTGAAAGGATCAGGAATTGTCAGCCAAAACACATCTGGAATCCAAGCTGCCTGTGTATTTTTATTCGGTTACTCGAGTTATTCAGTGAGAATAACTACTTGCTAACAAAGCTGCATTTGTATTTTTACTTGGTGTTAAGGAGGGAGTCCCTAACCACCTGGGAGCCCTGTTAGAGTGGGGAGCAGCACTCTAATCAGCAACACCATCTGCTGACAGACRCGCTATGTAAAACCTCAATGCACAACCCATACCAGAAGTGTGCTAAGGGTGCAGGATCAGCTAAACCAGCTGTGGAACAAGATTGGGTCTCCAGATTTCTGACACAGGAAAGAGACCCTCTATTTCCAGCCTTCCTACTTTCACAGAGCAAGAGGGTACTGAGGACCCACAATCCCATTCAGGTCCCAGTTGTGAAAGGCTGTTGAGGCAAAGATAGTCATCCAGCTGCTGAAGCAATTACAAAGGAATCCTGAACCATCCTGTACAGCTCAGTGTTAGATAACCAAGGGGAACTAAGAGGTGGTATAAGATCCCTTGAAGGATCTTAGAGAGAAACAGGATAACAGAAAGAATCAAAATAAATCTGAAACATAAATACTGCCCTATTCCATTAATTTGTCAGGTCCTGCTGTTTTGTGATGACCCTTGACATACAAGTTCATATTAAACCATTAATTACAGCAAGCTACATTTGTGTTAAATTTTAACTTGGTTTTGACACTGTTGTTTTCTAATTATCAGGAGTTATTTCCTCTTCACGTTACACACAAGCTATTTTCAGCTGATCACCTTTTTTGTTAGTTTTCTTTTCAGCTTGAAATTTTGCATATTTAGCATCATACCAAAGGTGGAAGACTTCACATTATTGGTACAAAATGACTCAAACCATTCATTAAAGTCATTAAAAAACTCCAAACATCCATTAAAGCCATGAGACTTGCACATAAATTTCAACCATTCATTGATGTCATTTAAAAAGCTACAAAGTATCCTGTTTTACTTCAGATTTGATTCACTTTACATGTAAAAAAGAAAATTAAAATAGTCTAATTTGAAAATACGAAATTTGACCATGAATAGGAATATTTGTAAGGAACATACATTTGCATGCGCTGGAAACTGAAGTGAAAGCTCTGAAAATTAGTAAATATCTGTCAGAAAGTCAAGCATCCTTGTTCATATCAGCTGGCTGCTGAACAAGGGCAACATCACAGATGGCTGTCTACGCACCTTGCTAGTTAGTGGGCTCCACCTTCCTACTGATACCACACTGTCAAAGTGTGACAGCTGAGGTCATCATGCATCCAACTGCAAGGAACAAGACAACCTCCCAAGCCTTCTACTGGCACAAAAGCATTTAAAAAGCTTCTCTTCCTTCCCTAAAGCTCTCTTGGCTCTCAGAATATGCCTTTCCACCTCTTACCTCCTCATTCTTTACTGATTCTTTTTTCACTGTTAACTGCAACAATCGATCAGTGCAGCTCAGATTCACCTCCTGCATGCACAGCAGTCATTTGCATTGCTGCACACAACACCAAGTAGCATGAGAAAAAAAAGTCTTCCTGGATGTTATTTGGGTTTTGTTCTCATGACAGAATTGAACTAGCATCAACAACATGCAGACAGGGACACCAGTTACTCTCTGTCTTTAACAGAAGTGCAGGGATGACCTATTTGTTATTCTTTACATTTGTACAGATGAGCCAGGAGAATCAGCATCCCAAGCAGGACTGACCCAGAAAGAGTTAAATTTAAGCCTGCAGCCAGGTCAAAACAGACTGCTCTCTGAGAAAAAAACGCAGTGGCCATGGCCTTCCTGGCTCTCGAGCCCAAGTTCTGTGGTGCCTGTCAGCCAGGTTTGGGTTCCTCTACTATGTCCTTCCCACAAAAGTGGGTGCTGCACCTAGCTAATCAGCTGGCAGAGACAAATCCTAAACTCAATAATTTAAAGAAGTCCTTCAAGAGGTGTTTATGGCTGAAGTAGGCAAATCTAAAATTATTTATCTTTCTGAATGCAACCTCTACTTTTCTGACTGACCTCGGAAACAAGGAAATCACAGAATGATGGGAGAGGGGAGTTAAGTGAGTGTTTTTATAAAAACACAGTTATACTGTATTTTAAAATGATATGGCATCTCAAAATAAAGCCAAAACCTAAATTTGTTTGAATACTTCAATATTTGAGGAATACTCACTCATGTCAATGCAGGACTGCACACCTTAGGCACGATCACCACATTTGCCCACATAGCTCATGGACAATAATTGAAAAAAAATCTTCAAATGAGATAGACAAAATCTTACTGTTTATAACAGGACATTTATTCTTTATTTGGATCATCATCATCTAAGATTGAACATATTAAAAAAACAACAGAGTAAGTCACAAAATAGCCTGTTTCTCAATTTCCAAGTCATTCAAGTGCTTTCCTTTATATTTGAAATAAGTGGAACATATTAAAGGATTTGTCAGGAAAGAAACAAATTGTCATTCACCCCTGCCACACATCTAAAACCTTTAAACAGTCCTAAATAACACTATGCAACAAAAATAACAAGAAACTGGCCTTCCTACTAAATTGTGTGGTCTGTCATTTTAATGGCACAAACATAACAGGAAAAGCCGTTTAGCTGGCATGATTTTTACTTTAGCCAGTCTGTCAATTACATACTGCAGATAAAGCTGAAAAATTACCCACATCTTTGTAATCTCATTCTGAATTACATACTAGCAACCAAGACACCGACCTGTTATAGCGGAACACAAAATAGGTCACAAAATAATGCAAGTGCTCTAACAGAACTAAGTTGTAGACACATATTGCTATAACATTAAACAGCACTTAAATAAACCTGATATAATTGCTATACATAAAAGACAGCATTGTCATAGGCATATCATAAATAATGATAATGTGACAGCTGCATAATCAAGATGAACTAAAATATGCCTTGTGCTGTAATGAAATAGCTTTTATTGTAAAAATTTATATTAAACTGAGGCTACTCGATAGTGCCATTTTTAAACAACATACACTCATAATATTAAAAGATATGTAACATGGACATACTCTCCAAGGGAAAAAATCAGTTTTACTGCTGTAAGCCTAAACAATAGCTCCAGCATATTCATTTTTTTGACTCAGGATGTTAAAATGATACTGAAAATAATAACTATTTAAATATGTCAAAATCAAAAAGAAATTTGATTAAACATGAAACCAGGATTTATTTCTTCAAACAGTTAAGTCATTTTAGCTTTTAAAAATCATGCCATTTAAACTTTCCAAGAACAAATAAGAATAATCAGAAAAATATTTTAAAGTTTTTAAACATTCACGAAATACAACTATTTTATAGCACTTAAGAATTTAAGCAAGCCTAACCCCACTAGATTTCAGAAAGACTTTAGCGGTAGGATGTACTGGAAATCTAACTTGAAATCTACAGTGCAGAAGCTCACAGCCAAGCTAGCAGTCTCGACTCCCTTTATGATCAATGGACAAAAATAGAGACTTCCAATGTACAAATCATTTGGCTCATTTTTGACATCTGCCTTGTAATAAGGCAAGTCATGTCCCAGAAACACCTATTTCCCTCCATGGATTACAAAGGGAATTGAAATGACTAGGTCAGATGCACACACCTATACTGTGAATAGCTCACTTAAAATGAGGTGAATTGGGGCACCACAGATGGCTAAAGCCCAGAGCCTCAAAAAGTATTTAAGCACCTAACCAACGAGTGAAATTTTGCAGGTCTAAAGTCAGTACGTTTCAAAAGGAGTTGTAATCCCMAGTCTTTTGAATATCTCTGAAAATTTTAAGTTTTCTAGAATAAAATCCAAAAAATCATGGAAAAACTTTGTGAGAAGAACCTTGTGAACATTTACACATTGTCCACACACAAAACATTAGCACACAGCTGCAAAGTTAAATGCATGAAAAGTGTCAAGAATGTCCAGAATGAGCACAAAGCAACTGAAATTTGTCCCCTTATAAAGTTACCATGCATTACTTCTGAGTGAGATCATACATGAGAAAATTATACTTTTTTCCCTTCCACTTGAAAAATGTGTAAACTCCCATCTTAAACTACCAAAGAAAACTTCCTTCTCAGCAACAAGTGTATCGATACTCCCATATCATATGCTTAGATTAAATCTTCTCAGGTTTTGACAGTTCTGGCATTTTTCTTTTTGGTCAGATTCAGCTGACAGGGTTTTTTTTAAACTATCTGTCTTCTAACATGCTGTTGTAGTGACATGACCAGAAGAGAAATACTATATCAGATTTTCCTAGTTTTGGACTCTAGAAATAATCCCAGTCTTTATATACTGCCAAGCTGCAACAACAACAACAACAAAAAAAACCAGTACCTTCAAGTTTTACATACTGTAACTATTGCATTAATTCTTGACTCTAGAACTTCAGAGTACAAAAAAAAAAAGGAATCGTGAACAGTCTGAGGCATTATACACTGATCATTTTGCATCTCTCCTCTTCCCATGTTAAAATACACTAACATAACACCATACTTTTCCTTCTCAATTTTGCAAGTGCAACCTTTATCTGAATCTTTTCATTTCCAGAAGTTTTTCARTCTTCAAAATCAGTATCTTTCAGTGAACAAGGACACTTCAGATAACTTACCAGAAAGCATCTGTTGTATTCTAAAACCCCAAATCTTGGTTTTCCTACAGAAATTGCATACTGGCAGAATGAAAGGTAAGACTGGTCAAAAGAAAGGAAGATCAGCCAAGGCAGAGAGAGAACAGTAAGAATACTAGGAATCTAGTACTCTAAAAAGTACACAGTATCTAGTGAATTATAACCACAATTAAAAATGTACTGCTTGAATATTAGTTTATGAAGAACTGGAAGTTGTAAAAGACAGTGGACTACAGAACTGATTTGCCAAGCATTTGCATTTAAGTCTGTAGAAAATATTTTTTTTTACCCTTGTAACCCCTTCTGCAAGTTAATTTTTTATTTCATTTTAATTCAGCTCAATAGCTAGTTTATTCGAAATAAAAAATTGATCAGAAATGAAAAGAAAAACTACTTTTCTCCTTCAGTCAATGAAAAATGCATAAGAGGCTGAGCTCTATTATTTCTACATTCTTAAGGACAAGGTTATCAGATACAATCATTTCAATTCATTGACATTAGAAATAATTAGTTTTAGGTAAAAATATGCTTTGATTTTTTTCTGTTGTATCTGCATAGTTAATGCACCCTTATTTTAACAAGCAGAGCATTAAAAACATTAATTGCCTTCCAGGATCTATCCAATACAACTTGACAACTGACTTTTTGTGATTCATCAGACAAACTAAAAAAAAATTCTTCAGGTTTTTTTTAACTTATTAAAAAAAGAAAATTAAGACTCTGAATAATTGTAGTGAAACCATACAAGTATTTACTTATTCATAGGCTATCTTCTTCATTAATAAAAAAGTAAGAGGATCAGCTTTTATGTGAAGGGTTTTTTTTTTTTTAATCAAATAAACCAGTTACACTGACCCTTTCTTCAGGAAATTACCCTGAAAATATTCAAGAAGTACTCCTGCAAAAGAAGGCGAAAAACCAACCCTTTAAAGCAAAGCTGCTTGCATGCTGATCTAAATCGGAACTAACCCTCAGACCTAAATCAATCTACCCTGGATGAAAGACACACAGAAAGGGCAAGCCCCAGCCAATCAGAAATAAAACCGCTACAGGAGATCCTCATGACCTATGCTACAAGAACAGCCAGATGGTACCCTGCTTTTCAGAAGGGCACCCACATCTCCTGCTAGATTTGCCTTTACTATCCCAGATAACTCCTAGATCTTTATGCAAAGCAACGCTGTTTGCAGACATGAATAATGTCCCCAAAGGGAGCAACAGCCTACGACCAGCGGCGGCAGCTCACCCACGGCCACCCCGAAATGGCGGCAGGGCGAAACCGCCTCAGGCGGCGGCCGCGGCCTCCCCGCCGGGCGCCCGGCACCTCCCTTCCCGCCTGCCCCGCAGCCGGCCGCGGGCAGGGCGGGCCTGCCCGAGGCCACCGGAGGCCGCGCCGGGCTGGGGCTCCAACCCACCTGCGGCGGGGCCCTCGCCACGGGGGCCGCCCCCCGGCTCCATGCCAGCTGCAGCGCTCCGCGGCCGGGAGCGCCCTCACAGGCGCCCCGCGCAGCCAGGTGCCCAGCGCAGCCGGCAGCGCGCTGCCCCCGAGGCTGAGGCTGAGGCGCGCCGCGGCAAATGCCCGCTCCCGCCCCGGCCGAGGAGGCCGCAGCTCTCGCCTGGAGCCCCCTCCCCCTTCCCTGCCGGCCCTCACCCTCTACCAGGTGCCTTTCTGGGCCCAGCTCCCAGCCACTGCCCAGCCTCGAGACGGTTTGGTGGGTCCTCCTGCTTGCGGCAGCCGGGGCCCACGGGCCGCCCTGATCTGCAGAGACCTCTCGGGCTCGGGTTTGAGCCCTGTGCCATCTCCCCAAAGATTTGGAGTGAAAATAAACACAGATACCACGTTCATCAGCTGTTACTGGCAGACACCCGGAGCAGCACGCTGCCCCAGCGCTCCGGGGGTGACCTGCAGTGACATCTCGTCTTCTCCTCGCCCAGAGGTTGTTCCCGTTTCCATTTCTGCAAAGACAGGAATCACCTTAGTCTGGGATACAAAGCAGAGGAGCTTTTCAGAAGATGTCCACGTTAACAAACGCCGTCTCCAAAAACGGAGAGGAGCCCAGCCATGAGAGCAAATTGGACAAGCAGGGCCGCAATGAAGAGTGTAAGTGGAAAGGCTTGATATATGGAKCGGAGGGAAGGAACTGGTTCTTCCCCATTTTGTCATTTATGAACTGTTGATCACGCTTTTAATTTTGCCTTTTTTTTTCCTACAAAAAGTTCAGGTGACACTTTTATTCAAAACTCATCATCATCTTAGTCACCTAGAATGACCCCCAACATTTTTTCATTGACATATAGTTGGTTTCAAGTCCATGTTATTTTTGCTATTATGAAGGTCCCTTGAACTATTTTATTGGTTAATTTAGATCTTTTTAAACATTTCTTGGTTTTGGATATCCTAAGAACAATTAGACTTTAAAACTTCAAAACAGTAGTTATTTAATTGCACGTTGGAAAAACATGCTCCTTTTTAGCTGAAGACTTGTGATCAGAGCTCACCAGTCCACTTAGGAAATTGTTATTATACGTAAAATTATATTTTTTACACAAACTTTGCTGTATAGTTTGTGTTAAGACAGTCTTGGCCAGAAATGAGTCTCTTCAGTTGACGAAGGGGAGGAGAGAGAACAGGAGAGAGAAGAAATTGGCAACAAAATCTGATACATTAGATACAGTTAGGCTTATCAAAATGAAAAAAATTCATAAGTATAGGAGGACTGATCTAAGTAAAACAGAGGTACTCAGATGTGAAAAAATATATACTTTTAAATTCTCATCCTCATTTTTTGTTCTCAGATAATCTGAACAGCTTTATTTTTGACACCTTCAATTAATTTATTCAAAAAAATCTAGCTATTTTTATCGAGATACCTAGTGGTAAACTTCTGATCTAGTGTCTTTTAGTTTTATAATTTGAAAAATAAACTTACCATCCCAACTACAGAAAACTGTTAACACATTGAAGCTTTCATTTTAGACTTCAAATGATAAAAATAAATTACACTGAATAATTTAAAGACTGTTTTCATTCTGACAGCACTACTCATTTCTCAGTCAAGCCCCAGGGAAAAAAATAGCAAAACAAAACGTTCTCCAGCCTTTTACTATAGTGACATATCAGCACTTAGACTCTCTATTTAGCATTTTTTTGTGCATTTCTCTTCAGCTACTATCTTCAAAGGATAGTAGCTAGGTCTATCAATCTCAGTAAGGTTCAGTTTTACCTACTGTAACAATATGTAAGTGATGCAGATACTTTTCAGAACTGGACATTCATTATGTTGAAAGAAATTTCCACATTTTCAAATGACCTTTTGAATTATGGCTGAAAGAAGAAAGGACTGAGAGGCATTGGAGCTTTTACCTGCAAACCTGTGTTTTATGTACCAGCTTTCCGGAGAGTTGAATTTGAAAAGCAGAATTAAGTAAAAGCAACACTATTACTGTTTTAAAAAAGAAAGTGTCTCTGACTGATTTTTGTGAGCGTACCAGTCCTACCAGCAAATGCGGAATTACTGAGAGGCACCTAGCAAGTCTAGGACCTTCTAATGTTTTACAGCTGCCTAGGGGGATTTTGTTTTGGCTTATTATTTTGTGCTTAAACATCCAAGATCTGCCTAAATTTAGTTTTAGATGCATAATCCTTTTTTGGATTTGGATCTTGTAGCTAAAAGGAATGTCTCTCAAACTTATTGTATCCATCTTTCAGAAGACCAGCCATGGTACACTTTTTACAGTTTTTAGGTTTGCTTTTAAAATAAATTGAAGTGCCCCAATATTTTCAAGGTGCAAAAAAGCTGATTCTTCCTCCCTAAACAGAGCAGAGTCTCTAAGGACTTCATTATTCCTAAGAAAGCAGCAAAGCCTGGGCACAATCAACTGCAGATTCACTTTGAGAGGTGTGATTCTGTCTGTAGAAAAACACTTTATCTTTTTGTAAACATATATCAACTTTATGCACAGAATATTCACAGTGATTACATAATCTAACAGATCAGCTTTATACTATATGAACAATGTGTACGTGCACATGTATTCATGCATGTGTGTATGATAGTTATGCCCAATAAATGAAAAATAAGATACAATCTCCATTTTAATATCAAAACAGTGGGTGATTAGCACTGTACATAATCCTGCATGAACCAACAGTAAAATCAAGCCTTGATTTCAAATAAGCAGTTTGTACATCAGGAAGGGTTCTTATCCTACTAGTTACAGATAAATTCTTTTGATCTCTGTTTTTAAAGATGCCTTTTGATCTAAAGAACACTGAAAGGATATATTCATGGCAAAAGGTCATGCAAAATAATTAGATGCTTTTGTTAATAATTGAACATCAAATCAATGCAGGTGTTTAAAAACATTAGGTGTCATGCATTAGTATTTAACCAATCTATATGCTGAATAATTACAGATAAGTCAATGGTCCACTAAGCTTCCTATACTAACAAACTCCAAAACCAGAGGCCTCAATCAATTATTAAGAATAAATAAACTATATTACTGTAGAGCATACAGGCCCTGCTCTTATTGGATGCCTACAGCATCAATAACAATTTGAGCAAGCATGAAAAATAACTTTTCATTTGGAGAACCACCATTTGATAGAATTCATTAGACATTTGCTTTATATTTTAATGCATCTCAGTTTGCCTAAGAGCTGGAGATGTCTGAAAACAAATACGAAAGATGTTGTCACAATTGATGTGTCTTGCAATTGTGTTTAGCTGGTCTGGAGCAAGAGATATACCAACTTGAGAAGAGTGTGTGAGAATCACTAGCGAAAATGTCAGTATCTTCTCATCTGAGCTTTCATTCTTCTATGTCATAGCCCTGTATTTATTCAAAGGTAAAAATTTTGTCATTGTGATTCTTCATTATTCAGCTTCACACTCTTATCAGAGTAGACTATAATGTGTTTGCAATGGCGTTTTTTTGTATGTAATTATGATGGCAGAAATATGTTTGAAGGATGTATTAGCCTTTTTGATCATAATCTGCAATTCTAAACAATGAATCACCTGGTTTAGGATGTTCAGGGAATTATGCAATAACTTCTTTGTTCCTGTTCAGAAATAAAGCAGTACCATCAGGAAAGAAAGATAACACTTCAGCATCTGATGCAATGAATACCCCTCCACTACGAAAGCAACATAAGATAGATTAGACATAATTTACGGAAAACAGGGAAACAAATAAAACTACTACTAATAGGAGGCAACATACCATCAGCTGTGATGGTATGGATAGATACTTTACAGTGCTTTATTTAAATGTTAGCCCTTATATAGCACTGTAAAATTAGATGTACACAAAAGATAATGACATCAGATTCCATTCTCTTCTGTAAGGTATATACAAAACACAGAGAAAAGCTTTATCTCAAAGAATTTTACCGTCTGCAAACCAATACAGACTCCCCACAGCACTAGGTAAGAAGAAAGGGTAAAATATGTTAACGAGTAATCAGAATGATAGTCATTCTGTAGTGCAGACATGTTTAAAAACTAATGTGACAATATGGCAATTTTCTGCATTTGCATTTCGTCATTGATGTAACGAAACACTTTTGTAAGAGCTATTTCTCATTTTCTCTGTACAGAACAGCAGACATCTGGGAAGAAAGAAAAGTTAAAGTAAGGACATCTAAAAAGAGTTGCCATTGCATTTAGTACTTTTTGTTATAATTCCACAAGCTTTTATTTATGAAGGTTATAAGAAAAAAAAAAGAGGAAGAGGTAGTAGCTATGAAATATCTATCCTATGATATACAAAATTGAGATTACACTTTTACACACAGGGTTAGATTCAAAGAGGATCTGAGGCTCATAATGCCTGCCTAACTGCCTCATAATATAGAAAATTCATGCATGAAAGTATCCACATTATTCTGATTTAATCCTGAGACATTTTGATTGGCATTCATCTGCCAAACATTACATGTCAGCTGAATCATGGGCTACAATGTCCATTTCTTTCTATTGACTCGAAAGGGGGCTGGGAGGGGTTTTGGTCAAATGAGTTTCATCTCTTGGAACATACCCACTTAATCACACCTCACACAAAACAAGGTGTCAGATGCCACCCCCCTTTAAGACACAGTGGTTGCGGTAGTGCTGCTAGCACCTGTCTGGCCAGTAGCTCATTTTTCAGAGCTTAACAGACACAGCGTCAATTCCTTTCTCTGGTGAGATTTGTACCTTCCCTTCCCACAGGACCACTGCATTCTGCCAGCAAGACAGTGTCTTGGAAGAAGTCTCAATTCCTTCTGCTGAAGAAATAATCTTCAGGCTAGAGGGAGTTTTAAGCTGGTGAAAGGGCAGTTACCTGGCAGGAAGACTGAGGCTGCAGTTTAAATCCCTGCTTCAGTTAACATGTAAGTATTCTTCTGGAGCAAGAACTAGAACTTGTCGCACACTTGAGTAAGAAACCAAATTATCTTTCAGTGAGGGTTTATATATGACACTATGTCTGAGCTAAGGATTCATTCTCTTGATGGAAGAGCTTTAAGAGCTTAACAGCAGTGCTGGTGTTGGTGATAGTCCTGCTTCAAGTGGGACATAGGACTACATGACTTCCAGAGATCCTTTCAAATCAAACCAAAACCAAAACAGAGTGTTCTGCCCATACCTTCTCCTTCACCACCTGATGGTAGTTTATAAGCTGATAAATAGAACATTGTCCTGCAAGGTGAGAGAGATAGCCTTGACTACTCCAGCTCAGAAATAAGTCACATAAGTATGTGCACTACTTGTGGGTGAGCACTCTGGCCACTGAGTTGTACAGAAATTGGTTACAGTAGCTTCTATCTGTATTTTGTGAGAAAGGTGGCTATTCCAGACCTAAAATCAGGAGAAGCTTTAGAATTTGTGAACTGTATATGGACATATAAGCTCTATGCTGGAGGAAGTTGCATACAGTCTGATGGTCTTAAACACGGGTGAGAATTTTGACTTACTCAGGAAGCTTCTTACTCCGCACCTGCCTTTTATCAGTCTCATTGTTCCCATGACTTGTATCAGCATCCTTGGTGGTAGAGCTGTGGAGTCTCCTACCAAAAAAAATCCACATAGTCTTTGCACTGCATAGCAACACAAAAGTTGTTTTCTGAACCTAGCAACACATCTGTGCTAGATTGTGACACTTTGTGAGACTTGGAGGAGACTCAGTCATGTACTGTGTAATGCGAGGGCGGCCACTCCATGACAGTTGGTGTCAATCAGAAGGGGGCCCTGTGCCTGAGGAAATCCAAATCAATTGACCAGGGACCAATGCGCTCTTCCTCCTTCAGTGCACAAAAGACAATGCAGACATCTTCTCATTTTGTGGCAGCTCATATTTCTTTACACACACCCATGTGCACACAGAGGCACACACATAACTGCTGATTGACAGACCTATTCCTATGGACTAAGCAGTCCAGTTTAGTTTTCAAAATTAGGGTAACTTCTCCCCTCAAAAGAACTGTTTTGCATTGTTCTTGTAGGTGAGGAGAGAGGGGCAATCTAGTCAGTCATGTAAAGCCAACATTTCATTCAGCTGAAAAGAGTTTTGTCAGTTTACTGTAACTGCAAATGTGTCCCACTGAGTTTAACAAGCTTAAACAGTTAATTCATTCATTTTTGCTGGTGCAAAATATAGGCTTCAGATTAAATTATTAAAAATGTAGATTCTTAAAGCCCATAGTTCTTTGTATCTAGCAAGTATGGAGAAGTGATTGGAGAAGGCAGAAACACCCCTCAGAAAGACTTTTTTAAGACTAGTAAAACTAATTTCAAATGCAATATATAGTATAAATAGAATAGCTCATATATAGAGATATGTACATACACATATATGTATATACACACATTTACATAGATAAATAGATACAAATGACAAAGTGAAACAGGTTGTGATGAAAAACCACAGAAAATCATTTTTGTTTTCTGGCTAATATGTTTCATATATAGCAACTGGCTTCCAAAGATAAAACAAACGCTCCTCTCCCACAGCTTCAGTGGGACAGCACTACCCTGTGCTCCCTGGGGCTCCTGGAGCCCATAAGGGAAGGAAAGTGGACCTTTGGAAATCCTTTCTCCTCTCTCCCAGCAGCTCAGCTGCTGCTGCCAAGAATAGCACCTGCTTAGAGCATGACAGGGTCGCATTACTGTGGTTCCAAAGCCTGAAATAAAATGGTAGTGATATRCTAATGTAAGCATCAGTGAATACGAATAAGGATACCTCCTCCTTATATAGAAACTGATTCAAAAACAAGCCATTAAAACTTGCATGGCATGGCATGACTCAAGTGACAATTTCAAATTTAAATATAATCAGTACAAGTCATCTCCAGATGCAGTTCTCCAGAAAGCCAAAAGTCCATAAGCAGGCCTCAGGCCACAGCTTAGAACCACAAACTCTGGGCTGTGCATATTTAAAGGGAGAAAATTGCACATGCCAGTAGATCTCCCCAAATTTCCATTCCATAACAGGATTTAACAGGCATTCACTGATCTGCCAAAATGTGTGGGCAGTCTTTAGTCATGTTTCTGCTGAATGATGGAAAAGAGATGCCTCAGAAGGAAATATAAAAAAAAATTAACAAGTTTATCAACTCTGTTTCACAATTAATTATTAATAAATTTGTCTAGAACAAATTATTAGGAGGAAAGAGGATGCAACAAAGGTGAACCTAAGTTTTATGATATGTATATTTTTGGAACTAGTCTGAGTTGACTAGACTGATGTCATGACTTATGACATCACTAAGACTCCCATTAGAGCGGAGGATGCTTCATTCAAATCTATGAAAAGAGTGCAGTTCCTAAAATGAACTGAATTAATTAAGCAATGGCTTTGATTCTAGACTTTTGTTGACATAATCCGTTTGATTTTCAAGTTATGATTTGTAAAATCGATGTATAGTTTTTCATTTTGATTGTAACATTTGGTTAAATCTGTGTAAAACATGCTCTTTACTATAATCTTGATTGGGTGTATAACTTGAGTTCTTCAGGGTTTGGGGGAAAATGAAGGAAAAAGTAGCAAGTCAGCAGAGTGAAATTCTTATGTAGGCTACTTGAATAGTTCATATCTAAAAATAAAGAAATCTGAGTTCTGTGATATCTGAGACCTTGATATATGTGCTATATATATAATTTCCTTAAGGTTTGTAAGAGAGTTCAACTGAAGTTTAATCAGAAGTTTTCCTCTGCACTGAGCTGTGAGAACCTAAGGTGAAATTGGACCAAGCTGTCTATTTATGGAGATAATCCTCTTGTATTACCATGCATCTTGCATTTGGAAGGGAGTTTACAATTTTCATTCCTTCTCTTACTCCATTATTTTATAATGCTTTATAGCCAAATTCTACAAACTGGCATGTATATGACTTCACTGGGCATCATGCATATATCTCTCAAGGGAAAATGTGGCCTTTAATAAATATGCAGTGTGACAGAGTTGTGATTGAGGTAAGCAGTTTTAAGATGCATAACTTGATTATTTCAAAACCAGATTTCTTCAAACATGCCAACAGCAGGTATATGTCAAACTGAAAGTTACTTGAATTGGAGTATAAAAGGGCACCCTAAACATTTTTCAAATGATGGAAAAATCTATTTGCTCATATTCTATAACTGAGAAGAGCCAGATTGGATTTTTACCACACTTTCCCAATAATTCATATTTGGGTAGTGAACAAACATAAAAAATATTAACACCACAGTTCATATTTTTAAACCTCTAAATATCGTAATAGAAATACCTTCTCAACTATAATTACAGCCATTGCAAATGAGATGCTATAAAAAGTACAAGAGATGTTTTGCTATTTATTTACTTATTTGAAACATTTGTTTGGATAGCCCTTGAACAGTATTCCCTGTATTAAATGTCTTCAAGGAATAATACTTTAAATGCTCCAGACTGCTCACAGTTTTTAAAGCACTGGCAAAGTTCAAAGAAGCCTATGTTGCCACTAGTATTTCTTCATAGGCTAAGGACCTTTCTCTTCCTCAGAAGTAATTACTTCTATACCTGTTTTCAGGACTAGAAATTGCTCTGCTAATTTTCATGAAGACCAGCTGCTCCTTGCTATTTTTATTTTCTTTGTGCAAACCAGAACAGACAGAATATCTGAATGCTCCAGGCATTTAGTTCAGCTTCAGGTTGATACCAACAGCCAAAGAAATCCTCCCTTTGTCTAACAGATCATTCCTTAGACTGTCTGTCAGTAGGCTTTCACCTGGATCTCCATATCTGGTAAGTCCAGCAGTGACCCCAGGAATGAAAGCGTACGCCAATTAAAAACATAAGAAATGCCCCGGTGGGTCAGACCAAAGGTCCATCTAGCTCATTATTCTCTCTCTGACAGGAGCAGTGAGAAAGACTGTTAGGATATTATTTAGAGATTATTCATTGGCATCTGTTTTCTGGAGTGCATGTTGTTTCAGCTCTTAGGCAGTTTTGAGCCCTTCCTTGCTGCCACAGCTGAGTATCTTGCTGTTTTTATTTGGCCATCTTCAAGGTAGGGAGTGCCATTGTTTCCACTTTACAAAGCAGAGTTACACATGGAATCAAGCGCACAGTGAGAAATTAAACTTCCATCTCCAGCTTTGTTACTAGCACCCTACAAAATAGATTCAGTTAGCCTATTTGACCCATGTGATTAACAAAGATATTAAATGGCAACTAACAGAAGTCTTGCCAACTCTATTTAACCTCTATTTATTACAATTTTTGTAATACACTCCCAAATAAAGGTATTACCCCATTTGTACCTGAGAAAATTGCTGTTGAGTACTATGTCAAATTTCATCCTACACCAATTTTCTATGCTTAAGTTACAGTTCCACTAGCTATATGCAGTAAGCTCGCACCATGGGGCTAAGCAAGTCCCTATGAAATATCCAGTAGCTCACACAACCTTGCAAAGTCCTGTCAAATATAGGAGACCCTAAAAGGATCATTCAGATATCCCTGAAGGAATTCAAAGATGATGTAAAAGCCCTTGAAAATAAAACTTTATAATAGTAAAACTGACAGATTCTTAACTATAAAATCATAAATGCAACTCAAATCAAACAAAAAACAGCAGGCCAAATTCTGGAGTCCCTGAAGTGCTAAAACTTCCACCAGTTTTATTTAGAGTTTTGAATAAGCTATAAAATACAAACTGAAGAAACTTCAGGGTTTGATCTACAGTACCCTGTACCCTGTCCTTTTCCACAGCTTTCCCCGTGAACATTTGCTAATTCAAATCAAGTTTTGTGGGGATTGCCCTTCTTAAAAAAAAAAAAAAAAAGTCAGAGATCCATTCAAGAACTATGAAGGAAGTCATTTAGTAGCTTAAAATTCTGCCTAAATGAAGTTTTCCCTTTCTTGTTGGACTGGCTACTTCCTCCTTTGGTATCTCCTCCTGTGCCATACAAACAAAACATGCAGTCATTTCTTGCTGGAGGGAGCTGATGGATGAAACTGTTCTATGCTGGAAATAATCTCTACACTGCTAGTCAAGCTCTTTTTGTCCCAAATGGATTCTACATATGCCTGTTTTTCCCCATACAGAATAAGAAGTAAACAGAGACTTACAGATATTGGCTTTCAGTCAACTGAACCATCAGCTGGTGTACATTAAGAACTTATCTATGCCTTTAATTGTGAGTAGGAGAAGAATTTAGAACTTGCAGGAGCGTAGTTGTTCCACAGTAAATCTAAAGATAAGCCTCTCTCCCTTACTGCCCGCACATAATCCCACTGACTTTAAAATATTAAATTGTCCCTTTCCCTTCCAATGCTGGAGCCTAAAGCAAGATCTGTTATCTTGAAGCCTTCTTTGTAGCTTAGGCTCTAATGAGATGCCAATATTACAAACCAATAATCAAAATGAGGAAGTATTAAAATGAAGCATAAGGCTGCTTTTATTGCTGCCACATTTCTTTACTGCATTAATTTTGAAAACATATTTCTATATACTCTCTAATCCCAGTCTTAGTGTTAAAAGTTTTGGTGAGTGACAAGTTTCTTTCTCATGTGACATATTGCTGGAGGCAAGGAGTAAGTGTGGGGGGGAGGGCAAAGGAGGGAGGGAAGATTTTCATCTTTTAATGTGCCAGAGACTCTGAAATTTTCCTTTCAGTTTACTTAATCAGATAAAGCAGGCTTGTTCTGATATCTAAAAATTTGGTGAATTGTTTATTCCTTGTTATGGATGTGTTTGAAAACAACTGAGCAATATGTACATAGCTTAAGAAAATCAGGTAAATGGTGCTGTGATTAAATAAATACCTACAGTCCCCATGGGCTGTCTTTGTTTCTTTGAGCTCCTGCAATCTCATCTTGTTCGTGCAGTGAGAATACAAGAATATGTGCCTGTTTAGCAAAATGTACTTATGTAAACTGGCTGATGAGCCGTCACAGTTGCTTGTATTCCCAAGCCTAAGAAGGCAAGTGATATTGCTTATTCATATGATTAACAGAAGAGGAATGCTCACCACAAAAATGTCTCTGTTTATCCATCCTCTGTTCACTAACTGCAATTTACGATATATTTACATTTCTCATGGATGTAATTGAAAGTGATTCCTCATGTAGGGTGAGTCTAATCGCATGCTTTGAATCAGTGGGTAGTGCAAGGGAATCATGCCACGAAGGATACAAACGCTGCATGCACCAACCACAGTTAGGAGATGCTGTTCCTGTCCTACCTCCCTAGAAAGTGGGACAAGTCACGTTGTGCCAATCACATCCTCAGAGATTTCATGTGACAAGAGTGACCAAGCTGGGGGACATAGCAGATGTGGACTGAACTGCAACTCATCTCCAGGTAGGCTTCGTGCTGCAAGGACCCCATAAGCGTGGATATCACCAGCGAAAGCTGGTATGACTTCTGAGTGAGCCAATGCCTCCTCTATACTCTTTGTCACACATACCAGCCAATTATCCTAATGTCAAGGATATTTATGCTTTTTACAGAGATAGATAACTAGAGATACTTTACTTTTGTCTTGACTTCCATTTTTTATTTCTGCAGTCCTCTTTCTTTCCATTTGTTTCATGATAACAAATCTCTTAACACATGCAGAGGTGCACTGGAAAAATAAAATGTGAGACAAATTAAAATATTTTGACATTGTGCAAATTCTCTTAAAATGAAAAGGTGCAGTAATAGCATTTGGCTTGGTATTTTCTCCAAAAAAGAAGTCATCTGTTTTCGTAGTTAGCTGATAGGACTTGATAATGTTAAAGGAATAGTTAACGATTTGTGGAGTTTTTCGTGCTTGACGTCTGTCTTTTCATTTTAACTGGGTTAACAGAGTTCTCCTTTTGGTTATGTGTGTATTTCAGTAACTATTTAATGGTAAAAACTTCAAGTGCAACTTTAAGTAGCTCAGAATAGCATTTGATATGCTGAGCAATGATGAATAGAAAAATACAATTGTCATTCTTTTCCTTTCCTATTTTTGTGAGATGATGTAGTGGAGTGTGTACTGTTACAAAACCAGAAGAAATGACAAAATCAGGATGTGATCCCAGTATTTTTTATGAACTGTGCAAGCATATAATTCAATAAATATATGAATCTAAGTAGAAAAATAAGAAGAATTTGATAATTATACCTGAGACTGGCTTGACAAACAGATTTAATCTCTGTCACCCTCTCTCAATATTTACTGGCCATTGAATCTGAGGAATTTTTGTGTGCTTAAGCATGTATTCATTATGACACATTTTAAAGAAAAAGTATTTGTAGTGTTCTGTTGGCACTTGGCTGCAGGGACCACAAATATCATTAGTCTCCACATACTGAGGAAATAGGCAAATGGATGTTCAATAAAGCATTAAGTGATATCAGTAATGATAACCACAAAATAAGGTGGCAGGAAAAGAAGGGAACTGACCACTGACATTGTTCAACAACCCATCACAGTGTAATATTAATCTTGAAACACTGACTTGTGGACTAGCCAAGAAATTACATGAATTACTTAAGGGCCTTTAACATTAAATACTTTAATGATTTATGTCATTTACAATATGCAACATGTCACATCCTATTGCAATATGCAGTTTATCATGTGTAACCATCTAGGCTGTTAAAATATTTGTTAAATTTCCCTAGCTCCTTTTTGGTATGTAAGAGAATAAAACACCATCTCCTTATATAATTTAAGGAAACAAAATGAAAATTTAAAGCTACATGGAAACTATTTGTTATTTTGATGACAAAACTTCTGCTCTTAAGAGCTATCTAGAGCCAAACGTTTTCCTGATCAGACACCAGGGTTGTTGTTGGTTACATCAACTTCTTGTCAGGAAGCTGACTAACAAAAGAACAGATAGTTTCTGATGTTTACTAGCCATAAGCTTTTCAGTTTTACTGGGCACTCTCAGGTCAGTTAATTCAGGAAAAAGTCTTAGAGGAAAGCCAGTCTCCTAAGTATTTCAGTAGTTTCAGACATTTCAATCACTTTCTTTACTGATGTTTAACTTGTTTATATCAATCAGTAATAGCACACTACTTTGAGTCTTGCTAGAGATCTCAAAAGGGTTAAAGGTTGATCAAAGAAAATCTTCAGATTCCTTGATATTTTCCTATCAGTAAATGAAATCTGGACTGATTTGGCTGTTGTAGTGGAGTAGTATGTAACTGTGGAATTTCATGCCTCTTAGTCTTTGGTTTAAATCTGTTTTTTAGATTTACATCAATTAAAAAGCTAATTGATGATAGGTAGGTGATCTATGTCAGATTAGTTGGCAGACTCAGTAAGAACCTTTTAAAAAAAAAAGATATCCTCATCTTTTTGATTCAGTATGGGCATTTATATGTTATCTCAAACAGTCCTCCTTTTTATTTTTTGGTGTAATATTGGAAGTATGACTGGTAATAATGTGTGTGTATACGTGTATGTATTCATATATATGTACATATATATTCATGTATATGTATACTTACATATATGTATATGTACATTCACAGACAATTCATTTTCCATTTTCTGGGATGGATGCAGTGTAAGAAAGGAATATTGTCTCAGCTAATGACTTGCTAGAATAACAATGCAGAAAAGTTGCTGGAGCAGGAACAACTGCAGATGAGTCCAGTGACATGCTGAAAACCTTTAATCTGATACACAGGACTAAGTGGATCACTTAGAGTTAAGTATTTCTGGTAGAGTTTGTTGAACTAGGGCTGGAAAACTCAGCATTTTGAAGGACTGAGCAAATCCCAGTGAGATTCTGCCAACAAGGATTTGACTCTTATACAAAATGATAATACATACTGTGAAATCTTTGTCAGATTAACATTTTTAAAGCAATATTTTTTCTGCAATGTGAATCGACGTGACTGTGTTGATTTTATTATTGCAGGAGACAGTACTGATTAACCACTTGAAAAAGCAAAGAATATGGAAGTGTTTGACCTAAAGAACTATTTTTCCCTCATTTCAATGAACATGAATAGAAAAACAAGGGGAAAAACATAATGGCTATTGAAATATAGGAAGACCTTAAGCGACATGACTATGATGGGAGATAAACATACTGAAAGGTAACTAGAAATTAAGGTAGTTAAGACTCATATGTTAGGATCTAAGAAATTCCTTGTTAACTTCCTTTACAAGCTGTTGCTGTCTTCTACATGCTTCTGAGCCCACAGCTGTAAAATACCCACTACAAGTTCCTCAGAAAAAGAGACATTTTTCAGTCCTTCTCCAGCCCATTTTTACTCTTTTCAGGTTGGATTCAGATCTACAAAGAACGCAGAGAAAAGGAGCCATTGGAAGCATCTTATTCTGTTTCTTCCTGCTTCTGCATCTGCCACAGCCACTGTGTGGGCCAACCTGGGTACATACACTCTTGCAATGTCTGCAAAGACAGAGGAAGAACTTAACTCAGGCTTAGCTTCATGCTTTGTTCCCTTCTAAACCTTGGTCAAATCATCTACACCCTGAACAAGGAGAAAACTTCAGAGGGGAAAACACCCACTCTCTGTGGATGCAATGTTTTGCCCCTGCTGGCCTGAAGGGGCAAAGCATAGGCTGTACAGTTTGTGTGCTCCACTACCACAGCTCCATCTGCAACCGCAGGGACTGCCGAATAACCCTGCCCTCCCACCTCAGGAGGCCTCAGCTCATGTCCCACACTGGTTTCAGCTGAAGCATGGTGAATACTCTGCTAACAGCTCTGAGTTTTATTGATATAAATGGTCCTGGCCGTAAATATTCACAGCTGCCTGGCAGCCAAAGGCTGAGTGCAGGGAAGGAGGGAAAGGAGAGGAAACTCACCTGCTGTGATGTAGAAGACCCTCAGGTCAGGCTGGGAGAAGCATTTTATAACCCCCCCCCCCCGCCCCAGTCCATATCTGGTAGTTATGCTAACCCTTGAACGTCACTAATCAGCTCAAAATCTCCATCCACAAGACACACAAGGAGGGGGAAGAAAACAGGGTAGAGATGGTCTTTCAAGGAGAACCTATGGATTTTTTTTTCATTTATTTTAACCTTTCTGTTCTGCCCAGCCAAATCCCTCAGCAATCCCTTTCTCTCTCCATTGCTGAGTTCTTTGTCCATGGGCAGAAGAAAAGGCTGATCTAAAGGTACTAACAAAAATGCTTCTATATTTATTTCAGCTTTAAAAAGAATAAGAAACAATCCCTGATCAAGGGTCCTGCTTCAGGAAAAGAGTTTTTCACTGGCTTTTAAAAATGTGGGATCAGACCAAAGAACTCCATTACAAAAAATAAGGTACAGAAAGTGTATTTTTAAAACATAAACGCTAATGCTAGAAAGCAAGCAAGTATCTTTTTCCTTGAAAAAAGAGCTTAGAAGTCCTTCACTGTATTGTATGGGCTTCACAATTACATCCTGGTGCCTGACTTGACATTTGATCAAGTATATTTAATCAAATTTCATGTTATTTCTTACTTGCAAATATAAGAGATGACTTTGGTTTGCTATACCTCTTCAACATAAAAAATCAAACAGTAGTTACATGAGAATAAAAGTCTGAGAAAGTATAATTTGTCACTAAACAACAACTTTATATTGTACAAAAACAGATATAGCTGATGTTTTCTGTGCCACTGATCACCTTTATCCTGTTTTGTGCAGATTATGAAAGAGACGAATTTACATTGGATATCTACTTGCCCAAACTCTAGCATAGTCATTTGTTATGAAACAGTTCACATCAAACACAGTGAAAACACAGTTTTTCTGTGCTATATGACTTTTAAGTGGATCAATACTCAATGAAATTACTTATAGAAAATTACTTCAGATATGCTGACTTTCAGCATATATGAGTTTCAATTTTTGATTTTGTATTTATAGACATAAATATACTTCTAGCAATGATCTTTGAAAATTGCAAATAATTTGCTTCTACTTTTCTTTATTGCATCTTTAATTTAGCTCAGATAATATTAGCATGGTTTTATCTGTTTTATTCATTTTCAAAAGTCAATCATTAAAATTCTTTTGGGGCAGCTCAGTCTGGACTTGGGCTATTGTCAAACCAGTATAAGAATGTGCAGAAAGTTATTTCATTAGCTTCTAACTACAATGTTTCTTCATCACTGATAATATTTTTTTGTTTTTATTGAGCTTGTATCTTATAATCTGCAAAAGAAATTTGAAATATTGGGACTGGATGCTGCCAAGACCATGTGTGTATCTTTCCCTATGTATAGCTACTCATTCACTGGGAAAAGGGACTTCTGTTAATGCTAGAATAAGTTTGGTGCACATTAAGGGCAAGTTCTATCTCTGGTAACTCTAGAAACCTAACAGTGACATGTGCAGTTACTGTCAGCCAGTTGAAGTCCCCATAGATGCAGGACCAACACCTTCAGAAAGTGGTTAGGTCCACCTGGAGCTTAGGCTCCAAGCCCAGCTGTTCCTGTCTCCTTCCATGGACTGGAAAGGGATCCAGACAAGCATCTAGATGTCTAAGCTTTAGAATCTGAAGTTAGGTGAGATGAATTCCATCCTCGGGCTTAATGCATTAATGCAGACATCGCCCTGCTGAGGAACAGGTACCACTAACAACACGGTGGTACCTCAGAGTGACAACTGCTGACTGTGAAGGTGCTAACCTGATCATTTGCATAGAGGTGGCAGACAGTAATGGGTGAGGGCAGCTGACTGCTGTGTGTTGCAGCAGCTATTGGCATCCCAAACTATCCTGCTCACAGTCCCTGCTCCAAGGAGTCAGCAAGACGCACGCTTCCTGTGTGCAAACAAAGCTTTCCAAGAGCCTCCAAAGTACCACCAGCAGCATGTGTTCAGACTCTGGCTTGCAGACTGAGCTGGGGCTGCTGAGCTGGGGACAGCAGGGTGGCGTGATGGTGAAGAAGGGTTTGTGGTGAATGTGGTAGATGGGTCCCAGTTAGTGATGTGGGGGAGAGAGCTGGGGAGATGAATTATAGGTCAACGTGAAGGAACACAAGAGGTCAGAGGGGATGGAAAGGACAGAGGCATGTTTTTTCTTGCACATGTGTACGACGTGACAGAGAATCAGAAACTGCTGTTATCAGCACCCAAGCTACCATCAAAGACAGCTGAGCAAATTAAGTTTGAAAAGGCTTGCAATAATATTTTCCAAGTGCCTTGCTGTCCCAGAACATGCATTAGGACCAATGTTCGTTTTCTCACACTGAGAAATCCTGACAGATATGGGATAAAGTACTGCTTACCAGGATTTCATTAAATAACTAGGAATTCAGTGTCAGAGTTGATGCTATCATTCAAGAGTTTTGCTCTCAGGAACAAGCTTATTTTTCTCATCTTGAAATCTTTGCATGTTGGGTTTTCCATTCAGTTTGTCATAAAGCAATTACATGGGTTCTCAATAGAAGTTTAAGAAGTCTTTATTCCATAACTAAAAAGATGCACAAGAACAAATAGATGCAAAGATATATGTCAAGTGTATGCAAATGCTACAAAATGGTCTCTTTAGAAGCAATTTTGTAAAACTACCTAAAAACCATGGAGGGAGACAGAAATATTATAAAAGAAACAGGCAAAATGAATTTAAAATATGCAGAATGAACTTCTTGATTTACTCTTGTTTGTGAACATTTACTGTTGAGAGATATTAAWACTGAATGTGTAATATTTTACAGCTAGCTTGTTCACTCTCCTCTTACCATTTCCAGCATTTCTGGAATGCAGACAATTATCTGAAAGGTTATTATTGTTTTGTAATGAGTTGTTTTGGGCTAAATTCAGGCATGAGATAAGTAGTACTATTTTTTAAGTCATTAAAATTGTGTGTCTGTATAATACTCATGAGTTCTGATCCTAGGTTGAATTACAAAATTATGATTTTTTTTATTTTTATAAAAAAGTGTGATATCACATTCAGCAAAGCTCCTAATGGTCATACATAGCAACTAGTTTCTAACATTAAAATTATTGTGATAAAATGCAAACCATGTTCAGGAGAAGGAATGGAATGGCAGATATGGACACAGTCCATCTGGAATTGGTGCAGTAAGCTATAACCAACATCATTGTGAAAGCAAAGATCTGAACCAAGTGAGCAGAGAGAATGAGGCTGCTCTGTTCACTCATTCCTAGCACAGAGAGCAGAATTGCCACCTCTCTATAAACATTGCACTAAAGCACCCCACCAAGGCCTCATGGAGAAATCTTGGTGAACATTAGTGTTATAACTAGGGTTGTAGTTCCCAAGCTATGCTCATGCATAACGTGTCCTGCAATATAACTTTGAGGACATGGTCAGGGCTTCAGTCTCTGCTTTGTAAAAATCCTCACACAAACTCAGATTAATCCAGCCCAGGCAAAGTCCGACTACTAGATATTATTCAGTGATTTAGAGGGGATTCACTAGTAAAAGAAAAAATGATGTTGCCAGTTTTTATTGCTTGATAGAGCTTAACTTGTTTAGTTTAGCCCAAGATATATCACAGACCATAATGCTTACGAGATATGCTATGTTAAACCCTGAAGACTTTTGTTAGACTGAAGTGTTACAGTTCCCAAGAAATTAAACTGTGTACCACAGATGATAGAAGATAAAAGAAAACAGCAGTGTCAGTAGTGCACAAGCCCATATAGTCCATACCCATATAATAAGTGCATATAAGCCCATAGCAAAGGAACAGCAACTTGTGCTAGGTAGCCTCCCTCCGTTCTCACTCTCCAGGCCAATAAAAGGCAGTCCAATTTCTTCCTGTGCAAAAAGCACTTTTGAATTCTGGACCAAGTTGCACCTGTAAGGAGATGACCATGAAGAGCACCTGCACAGAGCATGTAATGCAGACCCCATGCTTAAGCCCCTGGTAGCCTATGTCTTCAAGGAGTCCTCAGAAGCCACATCATTAACTGATTCTTGATCTACATGGGGCTCACAAACAACGGATATGCCATCACCAGCCTGAATAAATAGCCATGGTAGATCCATAGCTTGCCCCAAGCCCTTGCTGAACTTTTCCTCTGTCTCTGCTGTGTCTCTTCAGCCTCAGACACTTCTGTACCATTAGCTGTGTTGCACATGCAGCCAGCTGGCCCTGTGTGCCATCCCTGTCCTTGCACCAGGTGACAATTCAGACAGCTCCATGTCTTTGTGAGTAAGATGAAGTTTATTTTGAAGTATGAGTATCTTCCTCACAAGAAAGAATGTGGAGGCAAGAGTTTAATCCTTTCATACTGAAAAATTAAGAGAGGCATAGGTGATCTGTTAGGTGCTACAGGGAGGTGAACAAATTAAAATGTAAGAGTCATGATTGTGTCAGACTTTCTAGTCTAAATCTTGCCTTGAGCCAAAATGTAAGAAATAATTATACTCTCTAGTGAGCTGTTCTGTGGACATCAGTAATTACAATACTGGATACACAAAAATGTGTATAATCTCATTATAATGAAGCACAGAAGTAAACCAAAATAAAAGGACTAGAGCCAAATGTTCAGAATGTCATTTATATGCTCTGCGTTAGTCAGTCAACTGAAATTTTACATAACAAGGAAGTCTGCATGTGAAAATCTAGTATTTTAAGTGGAGTTTGTGTAAAGAGTAGTCATTAGGGATGCTTGTCCAACATCTGAAAACAGAATAGTTATTCAGTTCAAATACTCAATTAGGTAGTAATCAAAGTGAGAAATTTGCAGAAATACACTGCTTCTAACATTAAAATACAATTCTGTGCTCATATTTCTGTGGTAACTAGCTTAGTAACATTAAATAATTCAATATTCCAGCCCTATTTCATAAAACCCCAAAATACTTACCATAAAATTCATCTGACTAAATGTAGTTAGTTACTGTAGGCTCCTGTTAGAGTCAGTAGAGATCTAGAGAGCAACTCAGTTCATCCTAAAGTAGAAGTTTTATATATATTGTAGAAATGTATATTTAATCAAAAGAATCCACCCTGGATGACATAAAAAGTTTAAACTTTCTTAGAAATCAGATCCCCATACATTCAGATCTCATTAAAATAAATCTGATAACAATTTTTCTAGGTACCCACAAAATGTATAAACCTCATCAAGCAAACAGCTGAAATGGAAATCCACACTGGCCACCCAGCTATCAAGACAGATTTGGGGCTTCAGTTCAGTGTGATTTTTCTATTTTCTGCTTTTTTTAGGGAAAATGGCTACATGAAACATCATTTCCAGCCTTTCCACATTTCCTTAGCTGAAATAAAAATCTAAATCATGTAAGTGGTTGGAGTCCTGGTTCCACTGAAGCCAGTGGAAAGGATTCCTTGATTTCAGAGATGTCAGAATTTCACCCGGAGACAAGTATGAGTGTGCAGTATTACCACAGATTCATATAAGAAATGAAAATAATTATCCCCCCCAAAAAGAAAAGAAAACAAAACAAAACAAAAAACAAAACAAAACTTCCTTAGTCTGACAGATTCATTTTCCATTCTATTAAGGTAGCTTCAGGCAATTCTCTAGTAGGGAACAGGATGTCTTATGCTCAAAATATGAACAAAGATTGAATGTTGGAGTTCAGCTATGACTCACATTTGGCAACGCATATTACTGTCACTTCTGAGAGGCACTACCATGCTCTGCTCCACAGAAACATTTTAAATGATGTGGGGGCTATTTTACATGGAGAAGCAAAGCACTCTGATACATGACTCGCATATTTCTCATTATTTTTTTACCCTTTATTCAAATTACTCTTTAGATCAAGATTGTATTAATACTCATAATTAATTTGGCCTTATATAATGCTTTTAATCCAAGTATCTCACAACAATTCTTGAGCATTATCTAATTAAGCTAGTCACAATATCTCTGTGATGTAGTCAAGGAATCTGTGGTTCATTTCATCCAGCTCCAAAAAGCAGTCCTCTTTTGAGTCCTCTTATTTGACCTCTGAGGTCAAATAAGGCAGCTGTTCAATAATGCATAGCAGCATTGCATCACATTTTGGGAAAGGAAGTGAGAAATAGTGTCTCTAATTGGAACGGTAGAGGGACTGAGGGAGGAAAATGTAATTATCTATAATTTCAGATTTAAATGTGATAACTCCTCTTTTTCTTTGAAAACTGTCAAAGATTCTTTAATGTCCAGTTGTTTTTTTTACCTCATGGTTCAGATGTCTCATAAAATACCACAGGTGCTCTCATACCCTCTGGTCAGAGTCCAAGAGGACTGCTACATACCATGCCGTGCTTTCATGACTAATTTTACTTTGAAATACTGTACCTACATGTATAATTTACTTGCCTCAACTAAGTAGCTATTGTGACCCTTTGATCAAAACCCATGAGCACCTGCCAATATTTAACATTTCTCTCCACAAGACTTATGTCAAGTAAGTAGTGTTATTATCCCCATTGTACAGAAAGGAACTGAAGAACAGAGAAAATAAATGACCTTCCTGTAGAAGCCAGTGACTGAGAAAGCCAATGATTAAAAGGTCTTTGAATCTGATTTTCCAGGCCCTGTATTAATCTGCTGAACTCTCACTCATCGTTCTTTCTTCTTGTTAAAATATTACCGATGTTCAGTCTGTATTACAAACTATTTCAGTATATAAGGTATCCTTAATTAAAATAACGACTAAACACAAACAAGTCTAAAATATTCTGCCTAAAAGGAGAGCTTTCACACGTCTATAGTCATAGGATCAAAGGATCTGCTGTATCTCTGAGTAAAGTATTGCAAAGGCCAATTACACTCACTACTGAAAAGCAAAGACTTTCCTGAATCTCTGACCACTGAATCTCAATTATAAGAAAACTTGGCCCTTGCAGGTATTTATAAACAATTTTGCTGAGACTGGGGAGGAGCCTGAGGAGCCCATATATTTTCCCTGGGACCTGGCAAAGCTAGGAGGACTGGGGAAATCATGTTTCTCCATCCTGCTCATAGTGTAGCCATTTTTCAGACCTTGGCTTTTACGTGCCTATTATTTTTTCAGTTCCTGCATAACAATATATATATTCTCGAGAAGCAAGAAAAGGGCAAAAAAGTGATGAGGAACATGCTAATGATTCCTGATGATTATTAAAATACTTAATTTTGAGAAAGCAGACATTATAGTAGTATCTGGAAGATATGGATCTTAAAATACATGTAACCATACATTATACAAAAAAAAATCCCTAAAACCATTATTTTTATGATCTAGTTATGATATAACCTGCAATGATTTAGATCATCCTCCATTTTATGAAAACTGTGAGAACTACATTCTCAAGATGAGAAATCATTTGTAAGGTGACCCTTTAAGTAGAACTCCTATAAGGATGAAAATTCCAGTTCTTGAATGATTTCATTTCTCACCTAATCCTGAACCTTTTAAATACTTTTAAAAAGAAACATTCTAGAAAAAAAATCTCATCAAATTTCAGTTTTCTGATTATAAAATAGTTACAAATTTTGAAATAAAATAATTTCTGAAGAAAAAAAGGGAATAAATATTTCAGTCTGTAAAAGTATTATAACAAAAAGTTATGACATAGCCTTAATTCTGTCTCTGTGTTACTTGGGTTAAAATTAACACAGTTCCACGTTGCACCAGAGCAAAACTTCTGTCAAAGTTTTTGACCAGCTTTTGTTTTGTTCTTTAAGCAAGACCACTTTAAATAAAAGATGGAAATTCTCCCTTTGTTTCTGGGAGAATTTAAAAAAAGAGGTTAAATTCTCTTCACAACTATATTCAAAAGTACACACATCTCCTTCCCACTAGATAATAAATTTCAGATGACTGTATTAACTATGTTTGTTTTGGTGTATGCCATGAACAGCTGGAGCTTCATGGTTTTAGTGGTTGTACTCATGTTTTCCTTATTGAAAAATGCATATCCTTCCCCTTCCAGAGAGAGAACAAATATTTCCCGCCAGAGTCAGCTATGAACAGCTGAAAAATGCTGACTTCATCCCACTGAAGGCCATGGAACCACACATGCTCTTAGAGGGAATGAAGTTAACTTCAGATGTCTAAAAGATAGAAGCAGAAGTCAAAGCTGGGCTCATCTTATAGATAGTGATGAGGGATGTAGATTCCTAGGTGATTTGTCTCACTCTAAATTAAGTAGATAGAGAATATAATTGTCACTTGGAAACTCCAGTATTTGGAATTTAGTCTCTGTTGGCTCTAAAGGGAGCCAAGATAACTAACTTAGTCCTTAACAACCAAATTTTAGATGTCTAAATTTTGGTGAGATGATACTACCCTAAGTGCCCACAATTATCTTCAAATATAATTTTTTTAATTGCTTACTGATTTTTGACAACCATTCCTAATACCAACAGGAAGCCATCCCAGCTGGACAAGTGCCAGGGATAACGTGCTTAAGGGTTGACGGGCGAGTGAAGAGTTAACAGGACTGAAGTTTGTCAATTGATATGCAGAAGAACTGATAGCACAAGAGCTGACCTGCGCAAAGCTGCTGAACAGAGGACTTAACAGGACTAAAAGAAGTCTACCAACCGATATGCGCAAGGACTGATATGCGCAAGGCTGCGGAATGATTAACAAGACTGGAGAAGTGAAGTCTGCCACCTGGAATCTGCACGGACCCCCGGGGAGGGAAGAAGCAATACGGAGGTGTTGTGGTCTTGCCTCGCTAGCAGGGTCCTCCCAAGCAGACAAACAGACAGTCCTGTGATTGCGAAACTTGCTAAAAGTCAGCAAAAGCAGTGTTTGCCCAGAGCCCCAGCCGTATAAAAAGAGACTTGGGAGCTAGGAGAGTTTGAGCAGGGACAGGAACGTGACCTGATCATCCTCTCCGGCTGGACCGTGAGTATTCCCCCCCCCCGCCTTTTCCTGGGACGCTGGGTTAAGGTAACTCCTCGAGGTTGAGAGCCCTCTCACTAGGAGAGTGAACAAGAAAGCTTTCAAGTAGGGATAAGCAGTCCTTCCAATTAATAACGCAGTAATCGACGGTTTCAGGTTATCCTTCCTAAATTAGTAACTGCTGGTTTTGTGTTATCCTTCCTAAATTAGTAATCGCATTATTTTAATGGGTGTTACTAATCCAAGAACTTGTGTGAGGAAATAAACATCTTTTTTATTATTATTATATTACTGTCTCAGTCRTTGCTATCGAACCTTCATAGCATGACAGCGTGACAAGGGTGATGCCAGAGCAGTGGCATTAGCAGTGCTTAGTGTGCAGCCATCGTCTTATTATAAACTCATTTTTCAGATTCTTCTTCAGGCAGTATACCATCTGAGTGAATGAACCAATGAATTTGAATGAATGCCCAAAATGTTTGTTGTCTGAATAGTGCTATCACTGTACATACTGCTGTACATATAGTGGATGAACATCATAAACACCTGTCCCAAAGAACTTACAGTTAAAGCACAGTAGATAAAATACTGTACCCTAACCAAGACAGAATGGTCAGATGGCTTGGCACAGATTTGTGAATATTTTGCTGTATGCCAAGCATATGAGACCTTTGGTCTTATTTGCATGAACTTACAGTAGCACTTACATGAGAATTGAAAGTGTTATTTAGAGCCAGGTTTAGATTTTAAGTGTGTACATGCTTGTGCAAAAATTTGGCTGAAACAGTTGTTGTTAGAAATGTTAAATGAAAGAACTGCTAAGTTTCATTGTTCTGTTAGAATTTAGAGGTGTGTGGGGGGAAAAGTGTTGAGAAGCAGCTGCACTGATATAAAGTGACAGAACTCTCCTTTTAAATGTACTTACTCATCAAGACTGGCAGAATAGCAAAAATACCTGAATTAAAAGTTAGTTTAGGTATCTCCACATTGTGGTGCAGTCTGCAGTACAGGCGTATTCTGAGTTGCCTTCAGTGGGACTGCACAGATGTTTCAGAGGACACACTGAGCCAGTTCTCATAACTTTACAACATGTTTTTCTTTAATGCTCCGATCTGCTTGACTTCACTAGCCAAATTCAATATGCATGAAATTTCAGTGATTTCTCTGTGATTGTAACCATTTACTCCAAGGCATTGAAAGAAGGGAGAAAAAGATGACAGGGGAAAACTAAACAAGAGAAAAACAACTGAGATCATGCTAGAAGAACATTTTAGAGAGTTATGTGCACTGAAGCAATAAAGTGCATCTAGAAGGCTAAACAGTTCAACATCCTACCAATAAACCATACTTACTGTACTATACAAATGAAAACCTTTATAAATAAATTCAACCCCCATCCCCATAAACTATTAATCAAATATAGAATCAAATACTGATGGAACCCCAAGTACAAAAAGGAAGTGTCTCATTTCTCAGTCTTAGTCAACCAGGAGAACAGATGGCCTGTAATAGCATGCCCTAAAACATCTAATTACATGAGAAACTTTATATAGTTTTTCTGGACTTTTAATTGGTCCCCCAACTGTGTGCAAAGAGAGCCAAGTGTTTTGATAGATTGAATACTAAATATCAAGATAGACTGTGTTACAGCACGCACAAGACCTTGCTGGGTTATTGTTAATATGGATTTTAAAAATATGTCAGCGCAGAGGTTCAGCTCTGTGAGTCAAGACTGTCATGCTGATAAGCTATATTCAGTTCTTCGGAAATATTCTTCATAACAAGTTGGGTGCCTTGCCTTTCCACAAAATAGAAACAAAATAGATATGATGACACATTTAGTGTCATTAAGAATTTAGCCTATATAAGTGACATGAGAGGAACAATAGCTGATAGCTATGGCAACCACTAAAACCCCAAGAGGAGAGGGGAATGGACATTATACATAGGCATGCAAAACTGAAATGTAACAATATGACTAAAAGATTAACAATATATTATAAAGATATAATGTCATGCTGTAAGAATAAAATGTTATTTATTTATATGATTAAAAGAATAAATGCATATTTACTGCCTGAGATGTTGTTGAGTACCTAAACACTAGCAAACCAACATAAAATCAAATTCACAAACTCTTGTTTACAAATAACCRTTATAGACATTAAGCACGAGTGATGAAAGATAAAAACAGCAAAACCAAACATTGTTATCTGTGTGCACTGAATTCAGAAACTTTTCTAGAAATAAAGGATCTACACCTCTATTGCCCAAAACCTCATGTAATGTTTCCTGCTAGTAATATACACCGTAGGAAAGCATCAGAGTTGCGTTATTTTAGTCAATCACATCATTTAATCCTAGTTGTGGTCATGCCACTTTAAAAAAAAAATTTTTTTGCTGCAATTAGAGAATCTGTTCCACAACTTTGTTGCTCTAATGCTTAGAAACATTCTGCTACTTTTCAAGATAAATTTATTAATGGCCAGTTTATATCCATTTGCTCTTGTGTCACCATTGGCCTTTAGTTAAAATAGCTTTTCTCTAGTGTATCTAGTGTAACAACATTATAAACCTCCTTTCTATCAGACTGTGAAAGCCAAGTTCTTCTCAGAAGATAATCTTTCTCCCCTAATCACCTTAGAGGTGTTTCTCTTTTATTAGATAACCAGATCTCCCTTCATCCTGTTTAATTCATTTGTATGGCTGGCTATAATTGTACGTGGCATTCCAGATAAACTCTTGATGGAGTTTTGTTCAGTACTTTCACATCTCTGAGGATTTATTTTCTTTTTATATGGCTGCTTCACATCAGTCTGTTATAGGATGACTGCAAGCTAGCAATTTTTTTTCATCTATTCTCCAACTAGGTGAGTTCCTAGCTTACTGCAGAAACTCAAGAAACTGCTCCCTTATCCTTGGCCTTGCTTTTTGTGCTACTAAATATTGTCTCATTTCCAATAACTCACTCTAATCCATTTATTTAATTCTCCAAATATGATATTTCAGTCCTTCCCCTATTGATAAGGCCTCCTACCTTTGTGTCATTAACATGTTTCATTAGCATACTTCCTTGATTTGTTCCCAGATCATTAATGTGAATCTTGGAAGAGATCAGTTTCAAGCCCAATCTTAGAGGAATTTCACTAGTGACTTATCTTAGGCCAAGCAATTCTTCTGACACAGCCTGTTGTATCCCTCAAGTAACCAGTCACCCACACATTTTATAGTTTTTATAAATTATCTTTGTCACTAATCCTTTCCGAATATGAAGTATGAATATTTCAAATATGAAATGCTTGCTAACACCTTGCTATGTAAGACCTACCACATATCCTTTGTTTAGGAAATCAGTTCTGACCAAAGAAAGTTTTCTGGTTAGTCTGGCATAATTTATCTTATATTTTATTAGCGGTTCCCTGCTCCAGGATTTGTCCTTCAGTCTCAACATGTGTTCTTAAGTATTAGCAAAATGTTTGCTTTCCTTCAGACATTTGACATCACTTGTGATTTGACAGAGTCATTATATATCCTTGGTACTGTGCTTGCAGTGCTGTGTATCAGTCCTTTTAGGTTTCTGATAGCTTCCTCGCCCATRCATTTTAAATCATCTGAGTTTCACTTCCAGCTCAGATATGGTAATTTCCACTTCCATATTCTTATGACCACTGGCTATGCAGCTCTACATCAATACCTATATTGAAGACTGAGGCAAAGTATTCATTTACTTTTTAGGTCATGCTTTGATTAGGTCCAACCCCATGGTCATTGCCCAGTGACCCACTTCTCTCCTGTTCTTTCTATTTTTATGACCAAAGAACCATTTTAAGTTTTCTCTGACTTCTCTGGGAAGCTCTAATTAACCTGGACTTTGGTGAGTCCTACTTTATCCTTGCACTTCAACCTCCAAGACATAGCTGTCATCCAAACAACCCCTCATCATCCTTTGTAGATGCCCTGCTTCCTGCTAATAAGGAGTCTTTGCAAGGAGTCTTTCTATACAGATTGTTTCCTCTTTCTTAGGATACAGACTCTAGATTTTTATTGCACCTTTAACTTAGAAATTTCATTCTGCATTCATTCAAGTCCTTATGCTCTAACAAATGAGTTCCTTGTTTCTGAAAATTTGGTCCTTTAGAGACTGAAAGTCTTAAGTTATCAACTATTTTTATGTATTATTCTACTTCATTTAAACTTAAACAATTTGGAATTGCTCCATCCAAGTTTCTTTTTTTGACCAGTTCTTTTATAATATCCTCACTTGAACACAACACTCCCAGCCTTTGGTTTCAACTTTTTGATGCAGAAACCTATATCACTGTTATGGCTGTTATTCCAGTATGTTTGTTATTCCTGTGCAACTGGTTATCTAATAATAACTGGGCCTTATCATTATTATTTATACACATCCTCCAGCATATACCTGGAAAATTGTATTCCCAGTAGCATGAATTTACTAGAAACATGGAGATCTTCATTCACCTGACCTGATGACAGTGCCTCAAGGACTGCCTCTTTTGCAATCCTTCCGAAACACAACTGACCAAAATTCTTTCTGTTTTCAGCCAACTAACATTTCACTGCTGGCTACTACCACATTGATTCTCAGCCCCACCACTTTCAGCTTATCTTTCTTGGGCAGTGCATACCAATTTTACACCGATGACTGTTATTGCATTATGCTTGTTATTGCTGTACAGAAAAAAATCAAATGATTTAAAAAAAATCAAAACTGATCAATAGTRTTTTATGCACATTTCCAAGAAAAGGAGACAGGAAGTGAAAGCCAATGGGGGCTCATGCCCATAATGCCTATTGTGCTAAATTGAAAGTACTGCACAAAGTGCTATGCAGGTGAAACAAACATGTAGAAAGAATARTGCCTAAAAACTACTGCTGCCCCTTTTGATTTGTATAGTTAGCCAGTATGACACACCTTGTTAGCTATCTTTGCTATCTACCTATCTCTGTTAGTAAGGGAAATTGATTAAATCTCTGTTTACAGTGGTCCATGAAGACTTATTCTCTTAAACAGAGTAAAAATCTTACAGAGGGAGAAAATTTACAGTGCCAGGCCTATTACCAGCCAGCACTTAGCCCAAGAGCTCCACCTCTGGATCATACTACAAATGGTTTCTGAGTCTTCCCTAGTGTTTTGTCCTTGAGGTCCCCAAGTGCATGTGAGCCAAACACAGGTACCCTAAATACCACCCACTCCCTCGACTTTAATACAGATCCTAGTTGCTAACTGTATATGGATTCTAATCTTGCAAGTGGCTTGGGTTTCAGGCACTGCCCCCCCACCCCATTTTAGCCACTTACAGTATAAAATAGATAAATTGCATTTGATGAGGTTTGCAGATTCCCCCATATTCGAAGAGATTTTGTCCAGCTGCAGTTCTGCAATTCATGGCCAAACACTCAATGGACAAAATGATTATGTCTATACCAGCAAATTAACTAGTTCTAAGGTCCATTCTCTAATCCTGAGGCCAAATGGCATTGACTGGCTGTGGCCATACTGTGAAATTTTCTCAGCCTCCAAAATGGGGCGGCCACTTCTAATTTGCTTGTTGTGAAGGGGACCTGGCATGGGTCAACCTGCGCTGTGGAGCTGTTCAGGACAGTGCTCATCTGCTCAGGTCAAAACTGTGCCAGGGGCTGTTTTAACAATTTAACAGTGCAGGCATTTGAATGCACTAGTTTAATTTACCATTGAGGATGAAAACGATGATGATCATACTCTTGCTGTTTCAGTTACACCCATATGCATATACTTTCTTTTGCGCACCTGAGAATCCCAAGAACTACCCTTACCCTTCTCAGGGTTGGATATTATAGGTAGAGCTAAAACCTTTATTTGCATCTGTCAGAAAGCTTTGAATCCCAAGAACTTCTAAGATTACAGCTCCTGAAGTAGAGAGATTTATGCCTAATGATTAGCATTTTTGTGTCTCCAGATCTAGGCCTTTGGTGGCATACAGGCAACCTGCTTGCAGTACAGAGACTTGTGTGATCTCTGCTTTTGTACAATGATTTTCAGAACCTGGAAAGGAGTTTCGTTGTGTTTTAAAAGTCTACAAAGAAGTACCTCAAAGATAGCCTTGTTTAAAAATGTGAAGAGCTAAAAAGTAACTTCTCTGCTCTTCACATATCATGACAACCGCACTGTTAGAGGCAGACCTGTATAATTGGAAGTCTTACAGGGTGAAGAAATAGGATAAGAGAAGCAGCATTAGAGAACCAACAAAGCACCACATTACTCACAGGATGCTTGCTCTGCAAGACACCCAAAGGAAGGAAAATTGCTAAAGTGATGGGAAAAGGGGGAGGTAGGGGAAAGCTGAGCTCGGAAGAAAGAAAACTAGTAACAGCAATCTGAGGAGCTTCAAAATACTTAGATATCCAAGTTGTCCTGTTTGTATGCTGGAGAGAGAGTCAGACAGTGGGAATTCAAATAGGGAAATTTTGAAGCAGTAAGAAAGAGCCAGGAGAAAGCAAATTATAGATAAGAGAGAAAGAAAGTCATTTGGAAATACTGTTTTGCATGATAATGGACAAGCCAAATAACATTCCAGATGAAATCACCTTACATAAATAGGGAAGGTAAAACACAACAGCCATATAATTGAATACAATCCTAACTAAGATGACTTCTGATAAATTTTCAGCACACAGGTTTGCAAGTTTATAAAAATACAAGAGAAAGCCCATCCCAGAGATCAAATGGGTAATCACCGTTTTAAAAATCAAGTAGATGAACAAATCAAGTGAAGATTAAGTATATTAAAATTCTTAGCATTAGATTAGAAAAGGCACAGAAAAAAATCTTGTTTTCAAGAGAATTATAGCTACTTCTTTGGAATAAGACATGTGAAGGAGCTTTCTTTGTAGAACTGTGAAAGCAGTTCTTAACTAATAATACATAGGATAGTTCTAGCTGATAGTTATTCTGCATTTAAATTAGATGTATGCAGCAGTTAGGAGTTGCTATCAAAACYGGATAAGCCATCTGGGTGGTGTGACAACTGGTTTGCTATTTCCTGTCTAGCTGTTTGTTTTACTGTTTTCTGGTTTTAATTCCACATCTGCATAACTCTCGCCATCTTTAAAATAAAAATAAGTGGATTGAGGCAGAAGCATTGTTTACTGGATGCTTATTCCAGGGTGGCTGTTAAACCAAATGTTTAGGGTTTCAGGAAACATAACATACAACTTATCTAGAGAAACAGTCCAACATTTTAAAGATCAAGGCACATGGTCACATCCTCAAACTAATCCTTGGTTCCCGTGCTTTTCGGTGGTTATCTCTAGCCTTTCAAATCAGGCTAAACAAGGAACCTAGTTATTACAAGCTAGTCACATTACAGATAGATGTTATTTTAACTGAAGTACCTATCCACTGAAAGGCAATTTGTGCATTAGAATAATTTCTAGACCTTCAGATTCTGAAAGATATGTTATCTAAAGATCTGAAAGAATATGAAAAATTTCTTAGCCATAGAAAGACAGAAATACATTATTTCAATCTTAGATCTTAGTAACAGAGGTTCCAGAAAAGTAGTTTTACACACAATAAATTGGAATCTAGTATAACTTGATGTTCTGAAAGCAGAAGATAACATAAAAATCCAAAGTCAAACCATCAACTCAGTAAAACAAAGGAATATCGCAGAAGATTTTTTAATTATTTGTCCAAATTTCTCCAGGTCTAAGCAGAGTTACTGTGGGCAATGTAACATTCGGAACATTTTTACAAATAATAATAATGTAATTGTATAGGGATTACAGAGTTCTAGGACCTTAAAATAGAAAATGACATATATTCTATGACAACTTGCATAATGTCAGTGTAAAAATAAAGTATTCAATAGCTTCAGAATATTCACACATGGACCTGGGGCAATTACAAAGTCCTCTCTTCTGGGTTTAAGATGGATATATATGGGTGTGTGTGTGTACATACACACACACATATATAGATATATACCTATGTAACTGTGTGTGAATGAGGAAATCGGATGTGCTTTGGGATGTTCTCGTTTACTTTTTAACCAAAAGTAAATAGTAATACACAAGCCATGTAGACTCTTATAGAAACTGTTAAATGTTTGAAGAAAATAGTAACCACACATAATAAAGAAGCGGTACAATTGCTTTCAAATTGTCAACTAGAAAGTGTTAAAGGACATTGCAGAATTTCACTATAATTATGGCAACCAAAGAAAATTAGTAAAACAGAACCCTAAAAGTAAAGACATACTATTGTGCAATTTCAACATTCAGTTTTTAAAAAAGGATAAAGGGAAATAAACAGAAATATATTTGATCTAAGAATTTCCTAGATACTTGACATTATAAATCAAAATTTCTAAAAAAAAAAGTCAAATTTTCTAAAACAAAAAAATGGATACCAAAAATATATTCTTGTACTTAGATTAAGAATCTATTTAACATCTCAGACATAGCTCTGTTAAGCATTTAACTCTGGTTAAAATCAGAGAAACACCAGTTATTGCTAATTTCAGCTACTTGGCCAAAATTAATATGACTCTTAGTTTACTTTGAATTAGCTCAAACTAATTAGGAATTAGGATCTCAGCCTGCATGTAAATAAATAACAAAACACGCTAACCCAAGACTATTTATGCCTTTCCCACAGAACCAAGGAGCCTTTTTGGATGACCCTGCTCAGCTCTCAAGAGTCATATTTGTGGTAAGTGGAAGAGACCATACAAAGCTAGCAGGACAGAAAGGAAATACTGTGAAGGAGGAGATATGGAGAGAGCACCAATAGGGAGACAGAGGGTCAGAGACTGAAAATAGCACAGTTATTCTAGGAATTGAAGTAGGTCTCATCTAGCTACAAAACAGTATTCAAAATAATAGTGTAATATTGAAATATAAGGTTTCTATTAGATACGTATAAGCAGAAACTCATGTTCACTACTTAATACTTCAGGAAGGCAATACATTTACAGTGAATCAGAAAAAAATATTTCTGTAAGTCAAAAACACATAGTTAGGATATTTGGAGATTTCTCCCAAGTTCCTGGATGATCTAGGACTAAATCCAAATGGGGAGAGCAGCCAGTGGGAGAAGCAGCAGATCAATCCCAACCATACTGCTTCCTAGTGCCAGGATAAAAAAATATAGTGACTACTAACTAACTTGAAAGTTTTCTTGTTTGGAAATGCAGTAAAAATTTCTAGCCCAAATTAAGTGCAGTATTTTTATAACTGACATGTAGAGTTAATTGGGAATTTTCAAAAATTAAAAATCAACCAAACAAACAATTCCCGAACCCAAGAGCAGTGTCCCCTCTGATGCCTAAAACGCTTCTCTCCTCCACTGTGGGTGCAGATTTATGGAGCAGCCCCTTCTCCTTTCAGCAGTGTCTCCATAGGCTGCAGGCTCCTACTTTCTTGCCACAACTCTCCCACTCTTAGACCACTTATCCTCCCCCTCTTTTCCTGTGTGGCCTCAATCTTCAGCCTGAAAGGCCCCAGGTGCTGGTGACTATCTCCCACACCCTCCAGAGGCACCACTTGAGCCCACCATGCTCTGCAGAAAAGGGCATTACATTACAGGCAATCTGAGAACAAATTGTCCAGCACATGTGCCACAATCTGTTTTTATTTAGTTTGAGTGTGGTATTTGGACCACGGAACTGTACTGTTTGGCAAGGTGTCAGCTTTCTGACTCAGTGAGTATAAAAGTAACATTTATTTGACTAGATGAGAGAAATGTTGTTTCCTCTGTGCGGATCCATTGCCAATAGTAATTAGCTTTTCCTCTTTCTGAGGCTTTTTTTTCCCTCTCTCTCTAAGAAACTCTTCAAATAAAATCTTTCAGAAGTTGAAAGACTTCATTTAAGCTCTACTTAAAGTGTTTAACAGTGCTTGCATCCGCATGATACATTTTGACTTTTTAGAGGGTACCATTTTTATAGCTGCAAATTAAGACAAAGTTTAAGAGCTGTTACCTCCAAAGGAGAAACAATTTCAGTTTTATTCAAGATAGCACAAGGAAAATTACCAGCAAAATAATGTAAATGTACACTGATGATCATACTGGCAGCTTGGAAGTGATGAGAGGAAACCATGTGCCTGTATGTTACAAGTAGAAAGAGACACTGAACAAAAGACTCAAAGACAAGAAGTCCCTCTTTTCCCAAAGTAAAGACTCCCCACTTGCTAAATCCAGGAAGATGTAATAAATCAATATGATCTATGCCTAATTCAGGCCACCTAAACACAAATAGTTAGTTACAATAAAAGCTGTGTTTTTTGCTGAAACAATTGGTTGCACATATTAAAATAGTTCTTACTTTTGTAGATTACTTCAGCAATTATCTGCAACTCATGTTCAAGAACCAATACTGCTACATATAGATAACCTTAGTCAGAAATTATACATGCAACATGTTTAATTTTACAGAGAAAGAGTATTTCCATAACATTATTCAAATAAATAAATTTAAAAACCTGAGTGGAGAATACAGTCCCAAACTGGAAACATATTTGTGCAGTCACCAAAATTACTTGCAAAATCAATTGTTCATTCACACAGATTCCCATTATAAAGGAAAAAAWTTTTTTTCTATATAAAAACTACTTCATTTCTTGCAAATTCACCACCTGATAATGAGATTTGCATATCTAAAAGCAGGTATGTGATAGATACAGAACTCAGTCTTCATGAATGTCTTGCTTAATGAATGGACAAACATTTTGTATCTTCTGAAAATAAAGCTCTTTGGAATATCTCAGAAGATGCAGCAGTAGTTGGATAAGGTACCAGAATTACTTTTAAATAGAGTATGAAAAGAGATTAGAGTGTGAAAATGGCCATGAATTGTAAAAGTTTGGTTATTCCACTGTTTTGTGGAGTCTTTCATGAAGAAAATGTTGTATAACGAGTCCAATTAATTAAAAAGTATATAAAATGGATGTACAGTGCTAAAAACCTAAAGATAAATATAGATAAGAGACCCAGGAAGAAAATATTGAAAAAATAATTGAAAAAGAGCTATCAGTACAGCCATCTGGTTAAAAGCATTAGTTATGTTTAGACTAAATCTAGCATCAGCTTCAGCAAACAACTAGCCTATGCTCTAGAGAGAAGACAAGGCAAGTAAGTCACACACAGTAATCATTTTCTCTAAATAAAATGTTGCACAGGGTACATTAGAGAAGGTTCCACTTTCGTTGCACCTTATTCTGTCAAGAGATGCATGTAGAAAATAACATTTAGCTCACAAATAACAGCCTTAACTTGTTATAAGCAATGTTCTTTACTTGATTTTCTTCTTATGGCCTTCCATCACGAAAATCTGTTTTTCATCAAGAAGTCTTACATTACATCTTTATTCAGAGTGAAATTCTGTTAAAATAAAAAAAAAAAGTTGGTTTAAATTGTCTTTCTATACACACACAGAAAATCTAGACATTAAAGTGGAAAGAAATTCATTATTATAATAGGGAAATGAAGCCACAGATTTAAAAATGTCTTGTATAATCAGTTAAGAACTTGAAATCCTTAAATTGTTAGAGAAATTTTATTCTCTCCATGATTCCCTGTTTTAATAATTTTAAAGCCAGAAGCCTCCTATCAGGCTTTCTTGCATTAGCATATCAGCCTGGGTTTCTGTGAGACCCTGATGAGGATGGCGTCAGAGGCAAAATACACCCACATTCCTGACAGCTTCCGAGCCTGGACTTGCCGTGTGCACCTGACATTTGCCTAGGCTTTTATGGCATGCCTGCTTCATGTAGCATTTTGCATTGTAAAGATCACTGGGCAGCTCCGAATACCAGTGTCAAGCAGAGGTACTAGTTCAGATCCTTTAAGTAGCCACATTAGTGCTTTTTCAGAAGGACTAATTCATGCAGATGGAGCGGCCACAGTGCTTCGCATTATGGAGTAAGCTCAGGCATCTCTGTGTAGCACTGCACTGTGTCACATAGATGTATGGTCCAGGTTTACAAACCATACATTTCCTGTAGTCGATGGGGAGAGATAGGTGCATCCAGAAGGTGATGCATGCTATCTCTCTCAGTTGCCTGCCTCAAGATGGGTTGAATCTCCCTCTGAAAGATGCATGTTTCATTCTGGGTCCTCCAAAACCTTCCAAAGCTTATCCCATTTACAAGCAAGGGAAATATGTGGAGAAAATTGTTCATTGCCTAGTATGGGTTGCAACAGAGCTCTTTGTAATAACAGGCTGTGGCAATTTGAAATGGGGAAAAATGGTCATCAGACAGAAAAAGAGCAGGAACCTATGGAGATGAGCATACTGGGATGACATATTTGGACCAGTTTAATTAGGAATAAAGCCAATCATAATCCCATATAAAAATGATGAAAGATTTTGGAGGGAAACTGAGGAAAAAAATGTGATTTAATATTTTCATTTGCTACTTAACAAATCTGATTTTTATTTAATCAGAAAAGCCATTCTGTTAGTCTTTAAGACTCTGCAAACTGATGGCTTATTAATTAAATTGTTTGTCTAAATGAACAAATATGTCAAATTAATGCCAGATCAACACCAAAGCATAATGGGTCAGTATTTTACACAATGTCTGATATCTGCCAGCATGCTTTAACAAGTTCTCAGATAGTTGGAGATGAGAGGCCCATGTAACAACTGAGAGGGTCCTGAAGGAAAAACTCACCTAATTGTTAGAAGTACTTTTTTGCCAAACAAGATTGCTGTAATTGAAAACACCAGTAATGCTGAGATCTCCCATATGGCTATCTTGTTTTAAAAGATCAGCATAACACCATGTGGCCTCTCCTTCTAATGACTGCACAAATGACTTGTGGAGGGGAAACTTACCCTTTGAATGCTGGTAAGTTTCCACGATGCTTAAATTATTTTGCTATTGAAAAATAAATCAAAAGCATTAGCTTTTGACTATTGAAGTATTTATTCTTATTCAAATATATTGTTAATGCCTGATAAATATCATTCTTTTGATCAGAAAAATACTAATCTCTTGAATTTGTACTTTGTGAATCGGTCATGGGGATGATTATAACTAGAACTATATTTTCTCTAAAAGCTCATGACCATACGGTTCAGTCAGGGTGAGTAAGCCAAAAGGGAGATAGTGTCTCCTTATCCATTTAGCTCTCTTTCAATATATCAGTAAAATATTTTGTAGGGGAAAGAAAATTAATTGGCATAATTTATTTAGATTTTGAAACTGCCTTTGACAAAATCCTTCACATGGGACTGCTAAAGAAATTCAGTAAGGCAATTCAGCAAGGAAATTCATCAAGGTAAGAGGCAATTTATTGCCACAGACTAGAAACTGTCTGAGAGGCAAAAAACCCAAACCAAACCAAAGGTGATTGTTAAGGTAAAACAAGAATCTTCACAAGGTCTGTGCAGTTGTATATGCTTAGCAATGTTCTGAGGAGGGCAATAAACAGCAAAATAGCAAAATTGTGAGGGTCAAGCAAAACCAGGAGAAGCCATAAGGACTAAAACTGGGATATAGCCAGTGTAGTGAGGCAGCAATATGAATTTCAGTGCTAATGTGAAATGGAATGCTGTTCTAAATTAACTAATCACAGCTCGCTAAGAATCACTGCCCAACAGTGACGAAAAATCAGAAAGCAAATAGAATGTTAGGCTTCAAAAGCTTGGTATGAAAAAGAAAAAGATCATAATCCTATATGTGTGTGTGTGTGTGTGTATATATATATATATATATATATCAAGATTTATCTGCTGAGCTAAGAATACTGTCCTCAGGTTAGCCTATCTCAAAATATACTCTTTTCTAAGGGTGCAGATGGGAGTAATAAGAAAGATTCGGAAGAGATTAAAAAGTCTCTACTAAGAAAGAAGAGAACCAGAACTCTGTGCTTTACAGAGACAGCCTAACCTATCTTGTCTTATCCAAGTGAGGCCTGGTGGTGAGGGAGATAAAAGCAATTTAATCTTATGAATAAGTATGCTTCTCCCCTTTACCCTTCTGACACCGATTTTGAAGGAGGAGGAGGAATATGTTTTTCTAAAAAAGGAAAATAATGTGGGTGTCTATAAATATTAAATCCAGGCTTGAAAGGAAATTGGAATTGTTTGATTTAGAAGGTGGCATTTTTCCTTCTGAAATACACTTAATCAATGTCCACATAAAAGGAAGCACCATGTAGAAGCAGTGTCAGTTGTAAAATGCAGTGAGTCCACATTAGGTCCCCTGAGGTTGCAGACAACCCTGTGAGTGACAGAGGTCACTGACTTTTTACAGAGCCAATTTCCTAACCAAATTTGAGAAATTACCTTACCACCACCCATTCTGCCACATGTTAATCTCAGGTGATTTGTTCCAGCCTGAGAACTGCATTTAAACTAGTGGGAATTCAAACAAACTGAAGTGATTTTTGGATTCCCTTACCAGCCTACTGCCTGTTGTTTTACACGCGCTTTTTCACAGGCTTATAGTGTATCTGGCTTTTTAGCTCAAGCAGCCTCCTCTTCCTCCCCTACCTTCTTCTCCTTATCGCTGACAAACTGCCAATCCTCATCCTTTATCTTCTGAGGCAAAGATAATTTTCTAGCTACAGCAAAAACTTCAGAGCTTTTCATCCTTTCATAATAGCAGATGCCCGTACCACAATAGGGAAATCTCCTCTCCAGGATGAAGCCATGGTGTGATGGATGAGATCCCTGAAGCTCTCCTTTGGTAAAGTCCGGACGTGTACAATGGAAACAAGGGAAAAAAAAAGGAGGTGCAAATTCTTGTGAAGTTGCAAGGTGCAAGTGACTAGCCAACTGACTAGAGGGCACTCATGAAGAGTGGGAACTCACTACTGGTTTATATTAAGAGAGAAGAGTAACCCAAGTAACAGGGCCTGCTGGAAATATGCTTACTTACCTAAGAGCTGCCTGTTTGGAGAATTGCCTGAAGGTGAGGAGGGTGAAGAAACCAAGCCTGGACTACATAAGGGTGTCATGGCAGAGCCCCACAGATACCAGTGAAAGGTTGCACCCTGCCACACTTACATAGAGCTGATCCAGTGTCTTTTTAGCTACATTTTGTATCCTCCATGAACTTCCTAATATTGACATACGTATTTCCTGCCCATAGGTCATATGTCTCCCAGCATCCCATAGAGAATTTGATCAGTTCACAAGCTCTTCAAGGAAAGTACAGGTCATGGACTGTCTCTTCTAGTAGCCCTCTTTCCCTTTTAAGCTTTCTCCCTGAAACCTGCTGATATCTTCTAATCCACACCAGTTTAGTTTATCCTCACACCTGCTCTAATTTTTAAATGCTCATTAAAAAAAATAAATAAATCATTGCCTAGTTCACTCAACCCACTTTTGCTTCTGCCCTCCCCAGCTAACATGAAAGTCAGGATGAGATGACATCTTTTTATACAGATGGTAGTATTCCCTGCATCACATGGAATCAATCAAATGTAAGACATCTGGGGGGAAGTTAAGTGGGGTTAGGATCTCTGCCCTGAACATCATGAACTGGAAAGGCACACCAATAGTGGAAAATCTGTTGATAGTATGGACAAGACATGGGTGAAAGACTCAACACAAATGCTTCACCTCCATATGCAAATTGAGGCATATTTGCAGTTTTAGGCACATTTGGGGAATGAAATAGGCTGGGGTATCAGATCTTGACACCTAACTCCTCAGTTTAGAAGAAATAAATCCAGGTTTTAGTCCTTACATACTGACCCAAGCAGAACATAATTCTTCAGTAAAAAATGAAGCTTCACCTAAAAATGAACTCAGTTGCATTTGTGATGAGCTTTGGGATCCTTCTAAACTAAAGTTGCTACCAAAGTGTAATTCATTGCACTCTTATTTTATAGAGCAAGGAAAGCCGAATGAAACGCATTCCTTTTCACAGACAATTTTACCAGCCTTCCCTCTCCCCATTCCTATTATTTCTGCTTTAATTCTCAAATAGTCAAAAACAAAGTTTTCCCTCTCCTCTTCCAGAAGAGCAGTTCTCCTCCCCAATCCTAGTCTACAAATCTAACTTGGAAGTGGATGGTGGTGGGAAATGTAATAACTGTATTAATGCCAGGACTGGCTAGAAAACTAGAGACATCTTTATGTTACATCCCTTCTGTGCTTCATTCTCCACTGCTGAGTTCTGCTGCTAACTTTTGTCCTGTGCTGCTCAGAAAGTGCCCATATTATCTGAGCAAGGCTCTGAGCCTTAATAATTTAGCTTGTTGGTTTAAGCTGGCACAAAGTGTGGCAGAATGGATGGCAGGAGTAAGACCAAAATAGATTTGATAGAATTAATGGAGCACTTGTGGGCAGAAGTTGGCTCAACCCATTAAAGATTTTTTTCTAGCTTGACAGTGAAATGCAGGACTGTATCTACAGGGGATGGAGTTAACAGGGATTGATAAATCAGTGTAATGTAATAACCAAAGACATAGCTACATGGGGAAGAGCCCAGAGAGAGCCAGGGCTGTATACCACTTGGACAGCACTGCTGGAGGAACTCCTCTTAGGGAGGGCGATAAAACAGGCAGATGCAAGTGTGCCCATAAGCAGCAATTTGTGTGGGACAGAAGAGGACTCAGCTATCCATCTCATGTCCCTCAGACCAACTGGCTTATAGGAGTGATATATGAGACATTTGCTTTTCTGTTTGCCACAGCAGCAAGGAGCCTGGGGACAAGGGCTAGCCTCAAGCTAGATTTATCTCACCTTCTGAAGCTCCCGGGCCTCCAGCCCAGTGAAGGGGGCTTGGGAGCCCCACGAGCCCTCGTGCACCATACAGCAGAGGCTGCACCACCGGGACTCGGGATTCCCCACCTCAAGCCTGCTTTTGAGTACCTGTAGGTGCCCTGTTAGTGAGACAGGCAGCTCTGGAGACCTGTGCTGGGGCTAGTGATGCTTGCATTTAGGGCCTCCATGCAAAAATGGGGAAAGCCTCTGGATTTGTCAGATTTTGTTAGTAATCAAGGCAGGAAGAAACACATTGCTTCATTCTATTTAGGAGCATTATTTTGAGAGGGAAAGGGCTGGCTTCATTTCTGAGGGAAATGTCAGGAGGTCCTGTGGGAGATTCTAAACAAAGTTTTTCCCTGTCTGGGTACACCTTGATGTCTGAGTTGTAAGTTCATCCAAATTAAAACAAAATTTTCAGTTCTTATATGCTTTTATAAGGGATTCTGTCACAAATGCAGATTACCCTGCCCTTTTGGGTAGCACAAGCAATAAATAGTATTTCTTACTTTAAGAAGTTCCAACACATTTCACTGGTTTCAGCTGTGGCTCTCTGAGCTGCCACTCACTGATGGCTAGTAACTAGCCTCTGACTTCTGTGTGACTCTGTGAAGCTTTGGAATGATACCAAAGAGGCTCAAGGATATTTCTTCAGGGAACAGTGAAGTTCTCCTGCATGTGAGTAATAAGCTAAGGAAAGAAAGGTGGACTTTGAAGGAAGGAGTTCTGAAGATCTACCCCTTCATGAATTATGTTATCAGCATCTTTTATTCATCATAACTGTCAAAGTAAAAAGGAAAGCGAATCAGATGATGATCTGGCCTTCAGACGGAGAACCTTGAATAAATTAATCTCAGTAAAATACCACATACTACAGCACAACACATAAGCAGGCTGGCTGGATGAACCCTAATGCTGGCCAGTATAACCAAACAGGCAGTTTGAAACCCAGAACATCAAGTTCCCTCTGTTTTGTTGCTGTTAAGAACCCTTGTCTTATTTTCCTCTCTAAGCAACAGTTATGCAAGTCTGACTAAACACCACGGAAACTATTTTCCTGAGGTTTCTCCCAGTGTTTGGAACAGTTTGTTGTACAATATGCTATCTCTAATTGCTGGCAAGCAAAATAACTTTGAGCGACAAAAAAACTAAATCAAATTTAGGAGGGTAATTAAAAGAGTCAGAATACTCAAGAGAATTTTTTTTTTTTTGGTGAAGATAGAAAGTAGAGAGGAGATGCTTCTATCTATTTTAATTATGAAATAATGTTAGAAATGAGACCTTAAAGGATGCTAAGAAAAAAGAAGCAAAGAAGATTAAAAAAGCAAAGATCTTTCATTAGCAGAAATCAAAACCAGAAAAAGCAAAAAAATTTCCCTACAGAAAAGCTGTGCTAACTGAGGACACCTGGAGGAAGCAACGGTTTAATTGTTTTGTTTTTACAAAGGTAGAAGAAATAAAGGTAGCTTTCTCATATTTACCAATTAGTAGAAATGGCTAAAACATTCTGAGAAAATTTTGTCCATCAAAAGCTGCAGTTTCTTGTAGATCAAAACATGGGACAAACATGAGAGGTGTTAAGGGACCAAGATTTACTTTGTGAGGACAGTGTGCATGTGAAGAGGTTCTGCTCTTCTAGAAGAAGGCAGGTCACCACTTATAGGGAAGAAAGAGAGGTAGGACTGGGACGCAGTGGTTCTCCCATTTTTTCCTTTCCTTTCCAGAAGAGCCAGCGTTTCCAGACCTGATGTTAAAAGACTGCTTAGCAGATATGGCAAACTAATGATGAACTAAATTCTTCCAATAGAGTCAAAGAATACTAATGATGAGAGACAAAACCATTTATTGAACAAAAGGACAGATCAGAAAAAACAGAAATCAGAATAATAAGACGTGCATAGAACAAAAATCCTTTCTTTTGTTGACTGAGCCTTTTGGATATTTGAGTAAATTGCACTAGTATGTAATACTGTCTGATGTGATTGTGTTTCTATTCCTTATGAAGAAATTCCAGGTGGGTTACGAAAGAGTATTTCCCCAACCAAGTCTATTACAAGGTCCTCTATGATTCATTGCATTGTTCTTCAGCACGGGTCAATAGCTGTTATGTCGTGGACTGAGTCCATACATGCAAATAACAGGAAGATTAATTTTGGTGCATAAGAAACTCAAGGGCCAATGTGATTCATCATCCATCACTATCAGCTCCTGTTTACACCAGGGCTGTAAAGAGAAACTTAACAACAGACAAAATATGATGTGGTATGAGTTCCTGGTCCCTGGCAGTGGAATAAAAGACTTTGGAAAAGTTAAATAAAAGACTTTAGGGGAAGAGGTGGAAGCTTTGAGAAATCACTTGCAAAGTGACTTGTGTAGCTGTCCCCAGTTTGGTTGGAGAAGACTTTCTGTCAGAAAGATAGGACATGTTTGGGGGAAAAAAGTGGTCTTAAGAATATGGCAGTAACAACTATATTTGCTAACCAACAATTTCAAGCACAGCTGCCTAAATTTCAGCCATATTTTGACATCAAAATTGTTAAATGCTACCTAAATCAAGGTATGCTGAGGAGCAACAATGCCCATGGCAAGCAAAGTTCATTGTAAGTACTCAATCTCGGTGAAAATTAGAATACTTTTTCAGCAATTGAATGCCTAAATATAGTTTTAAGTACATGTGTTAGAAAATCTGACCAGTGTACATTTCCATAGAACCTAATTCTGCCACCCTTAGTGATGAGAAGTAGTAACTGAATACCTGAGTGATCTTACTGTATAAATTTTGCTTTCAATATGAGTTAGACTTGTAGAATCAGGGTCAAAGATATTACAAAAGAAATATCAACACATATTTATTAAAGCAGAAGAGCATACAAAGGAGCATCCAAAGCTTGTTGTGTATTTGAAAACTGACGTGCAAGGCAAATGAAAATAAATCTAATCCAAGCCCAAAGGCAAAGCTGGCTTTCTTATTGCTACAACAAAAGCAATGACTAACATGGCTCTACTCTGTTCCTGCATTTCTAGAAAATATATTTCTAAAAGCTTGGCACAACTAAATTGCTCACAAAAGACTAAAAAGCAGAACTTGCCAAGCAACAGAGTTTCCTGGGGTGGGTTTTGAGGGTTTTTTCTGCATTACTGTGGAAATAAACCTACAGCAATGACCCTGCTATCTCATAATCCTAGGTATGTTACCAGGCAACCATTACACGCAACAGCTCCTAGCTTTCCCCCTGCCAAAAAACAACCAAAATCTCCTAAATCCTTCCACTCATTGCTCTAATGAAAGTGGTATTTTTGTACTAGTAATGCTTGCTTGGATATTTTCTTTAAAAACTGCAGAGCCCCCAAATGCCTGTTATCCTTTCGAGAACATACTGTTGTTCAGTTCAAAATGTGATTAAGTAACAGACTCTAGTTCTCTATACTTATATTTTCATTGAGCCACCTACTTCAAATCAGAATATTTTTAGAAGTTACTAACAATGTCAAAAACTGTAATATGAATCAAAATGTGAGATATAGATGACTAAATGAAAAAATTTGTCACAAGCCAAATATACTTTAATATCTGCAATGCTATGCAAATTTGAATCAGTAAATTAGTATGTAGCTTTTCTGAGGTATCCCCAGAAGATACATATTTAACATTTGGATAATGAAAATGTCAGAGTCATGTTTTCTGTACATTGAAGAGCTTAAGGGAAGACATCATGTACCAATGAACTCAATTTGGTAGACGAAGATGAAGAATAAGCTGGGCAAACTGCAAAAGTGTAAAAAATTATGCTAGAAGAAATGGTGACTAAATGGTGGTCAACATCTTTTTGATAGAGTAGGTGATCCTGTATGAAAGGAGAACCTCCACTTTGAAGAAAATCAAAGCCCTGCAATTAATCACACATCATTCCAAGCTTCTACAAATAATCAAAGCTCTAAAATTTAATGCAAGAGGACACAAAAACCATTTCAGCAGGCTTGACTGTGAGCAGACTAAGTCAAATTGGACAATGAGGTGGAAGAAACTCCTGTGTACACAATCCATCAAAACAGCAACACTGGCAACCTGAAACCATGGTGCAATTAGCAGCTACTAGCACAGTCTTTCTGATGGATTCTTGGCTAGCAAGAAATCCAACACAAGCAGAGAAACTGCCACCTATGTTGGGCAAAAGATCTCATCAGAGCAGAGCAGCACTGCCATACGTCATATCTTTTGCACTRTGAGCTAAGTTTTTTCCATGGGAAAGTCTCTGGTTTCTGTGCCACTAAAAACTCTTTACCAGCTTAATTTAATATTAACAATGAGAAGTTTTTAAATTAAGTATGAATATGGATCTTCATGTACAATTGCAAACCTAAACAGGATATCCTATCTCACCACAGAATGATCTCAATGCTCAATCAATCGCTTCTCTTGAGTTTCCCCTAAATTCCACTCCCACTAAATTGCCATCTGAAAAGGTCAGTGGAATCTCATTTTATAAAGCCAAAGGCTTCCAAAGCAACAAATGTCCCAGAGCAGAATGAGCTAGGGCATGAAAAGTGCCTTCCAGAGCAAGGAATAGCAGTGAAATAAGCAGAATACGCAAGCAAGCTTAGCAAAATTCTTTCAGATGGTACCAAGAGCTAGCAATGACATTTGAGAAGCAGGTAAATTTATGTAGGTGGAATGGCAAGTACAGTACATTTGATCTCCAAGGCAGAACAGCCAAGGAAGAACAAAACTTTCTTTGAAGAAATTACACTGGAAAACTAAGCACTCAAAGCTGCTATTTTGTAACTGTATTTTCGTCTGGTCAGCATAGTTCCTTTTTCACTCATTCCTCATTTTCTCATCGCTTAAGTGGAAGGGTTCCTCACATGGGCATAGACATAGGCAAAATGGACCATTCACAGGTGGGATTCAGCTGGACGGTAAAGGGGCACTCTGAGAAGCAGAGCTCTACTGTGGGTACCCTGGGCTGAAATATTACAGTTAGCTGGAGAGAAAGAAGTCATTTTGACTGAAAAAAAAAGGAATCTGGATAAACGTTGCATCCATACTGTAGCCTAGGAAAGTGGAAAAATGAACAATGAGTAAAGATGCACTTCTATAGGACAAGAAAAACTATAAATATATTTGAAATGAGCAATTTTTCGACACCAGCATTCAAAGAACTGTGTTTCCTAAGATAAGATTTGCATCACTGACCTCAATGACAGCTCCTGATTCTGTTTAAATGACTAAATGACCCCATAAAGGACTTTCCTGCTCTGATTTTCTATGAATCTATGCTAATATTAGTGGTAACTAGCTAGACTGGTACTAAGCATTTTGAAAGTGGTTAGACTTTCCATCAGCTTAAAAGGGCTTCAGCTGAGCCCTTTTGTCCTGAATTTTGAGATAATAAGTCATCTAAATTATAGAAGCATGAAGCCCACAGCAGGGAGATACGTTCCTGAGGAGTTTTATTCATGTTAATACCTTTCTAAAATTTTGAATTAATGTATGCCAATTGTTCTTAATGCAATCTCTCATAAAACAGAATTATTTAATTGGCTAACAGGAATAAATTCATCAGATCTAATTGAGACAATGGTAGGACTGTTCACAGTGACATTTTAATCTATGATAAAGCACAGGGACTTAATTTTGGTGTATTTGTGGCTGAACATGAGTCACAGAGTTTTGTGAACCAGAGGCATAAAATCTAATATACAATTATCCATTAAATTTGTCCGCGGTAAGGCATAGAAAGTCAAGAACACTTACAATACCATAACAGATTATGTCAGATCACACTAATAATTATCATAAAGGCAATCTATGTAGTATAGCTGAGAGAAGCACTAGACAATGAAGGCAAAGACAGTGTGGGAGCAGGTTGAACTCAGCTTTCATAGATAGTTACATGTATGTTTCACAGGAAGCACAATTTGATGTTAATCCCATACAACCAAATACCAGACTAAATTCCAGCTAAATTCAAGAACAAACAGTGCCCTGCTGAGTAAAGATATGACCCAACCAGTTTTAAAAGTCAGTTCAAAATATACTTCCAATGGACTTCAGTACACCACAGTCTGAATTTCCTCATGAGAGAGAAGGAGTATAGAAGATTTCTGTAATGGGAAAAGTATTCTTCATAAAACATTATGGTAAACTGCAGCTGGGAATGATAATTCATAGCTGGAAGAGACTAAGTGCATATATGTAAGAGTACATGTGTGCACACATACACATACACACACACAAACAAACACCTGCCATGGACACCTCTTTGCTGATCTAACTATGAAGTTATTGGCTTGAAGATTAGAAACCATGTTGCAAGACAATACATTCTTGCAGTTAGTGAATCRACCATCTAATAGTAAATAATCTGTGAATTTATATTATTTAGACAAACTCAAATACCATATTACATATATGATATTATAAAATTGTAATGTTTGACTTCCTGAGGTGCAATAGTACTTAGTCTCTGTACAAGGCATTTAAAAAAGAAACAGATTTCAGGATCTGCATATTTTGGGGGAGAGTCTCATCTCTCCCTGACTTTACAGATCTATGCCTGGAATGATGCTTTCAGATATTCAGGGGAAGAGCAATCTCTTTTCATATTAGAATTTACATAACCTTTTCCTTTGTGACACATATATATATWTTTTTTTCTTGTTGGCTCCCTGGGACTTTCTCTAATGCCAAAATTGTTCAGATTATTTTCTAATGGCTTTATATTTAACCATTTTAAAATGCCTTTCTAGATGGCTGGCAACCTGGATTCTTTCTTTCTTTCTCATGTATTTCCACCAGTAATAAAGGCTGTGCTGATCACATTCCATATTTGGATACATCTCAGCCATCCTTTCTTATTATGCCTCAGTAGCAGTGTTTTGCATGATGAACTCTTCTGTTCACGGTAAACAATGAAGAGAAGAGTTCATCTCTCTTGTTTGTATTGACTCTGAATACTGCTTGAGAAAATACTATAGAGAGAGATTTTGTCCTTCATTAATGCTGAAACACAGAGCAGATTTTTGTCTTTACAAAACTCTTCCAAGGCATTATACACAGTCCAAGTCTCAAGACTTCTGCACGTAACATTCTGATAAATAGGTGTTAATAGTTCCCAGTCAACCTTCATTGCTTACAGCAAATACTGTAGATTGTAAAAAGCATATAAATGGAATCCTGTAAATCACTGTGAATGCTATGGAAGGCTATGGATAAATTTTAAATACAAGCTATTATACAGTAAACCTACTGATGTTCCTCATACAAAGTCCCTACTTTGTTGCTGTGATACATGGTCAAATGCAAAATTTTCAGCATTTATGCCTCTATATCTAGGCCATGTACATAAATGCATTCTTCTCTTGTCTTCTTCCAAAGAAAATATCTCAGTATTTATAACCCTATATAATACGTAGTGTGTGTTCACTTTGCATCCTTTTGTCACTGTAAATCCAGTCCTTTTTATGAAGATTTTGCTTTCTAGTGGAATGCATAACTGGAGTTTATTAAACCAAAGGCATGGTTTAACCATGCCCAGTTCCTCTGCCAGAGATGCTGACGCTGAGCGAACAGAGACCATGCCAGTTCCAAAGCCAAAGCCACACAGAAGTGACAATACAGTGTGTGGCCCCTGGCTAACAAGGCTGCATAGATTTGGGTACCAAGCTGCTATCTCTACTAAACGTTCCTCTCTGTGTCAGGCTCTATTTCGGTGTGGGCATACTCTGAGAAATTTGTTTGTCCTCAGCTAAAGGATGAAATAGCTCAATTAAGCAGCATTCTTTTAAAATCCATCTATTGCAGCAAAGCTTTTGTTTATGCACATTCACTTCAAGTCTACTTTCTGCAATGCTAAATTAGTAGATTTCCTTTTCCACATCAAGGACAGGTCCCATAAGGGCCAAGAGAAGAAAACGTCACAACCATCAGAAGTACTGTGCTTTCAGCACATCAGTCATGAAATGGCCCCAATGGAATGATAGCCTGGTATTGGTTCTATGCCCTTTACTATTCCAAAAGGAGAAATACTAAGGGAGGATGCAAAAAAATGCACGCTTATGAAATACCACATGGACACTTGTTCACATCTTGCACTGGAGTAATTCCACTGTTTTTGCTAGTAGGGAATTTGGTTCCCCAAATAATTCTCCCAGTGGGTCTCAACAACAGACAAGGCTAAACATAACTGTCTATGTTTCAGAGACAAGGGAATCTCTGGAGCTGCTGTGTAAAGTGACATGCATACACAAAAGGTCACATCCTCCTAGCTTCCAGGCCCACAGTATGGTGCTTGATAAAAGTTTAATTTATTAATGATAATAGTCTAAAAATAGGCATATGACAAACTCTTTAATCTGTAAAAAACAGAACATCCCATGAATGAGAGAAGAGGAAAGGAAAAGAGTAATAAAGAAACAGAAGGCAAGTCTTAAGGAGTGACTGAGTTAAATGTTTCTAAAAGATCAGGCTGTAAGCCAGGAAAGAAGAAAGAATCCCATTTGTGGATCAAAGAACAAGAATTTTAGCAGTAAGTTAAAGTAATGACAAATAAAAAATGACAGGGGTGTTAATCATGTGCAGTAACATGAGATTGTATGAAACTGAATAGAAGTACGTGTGTGAAAACAATTAGGGAAATGGAATAGAACTGAAAAATCGCAAAGGAATTATGTGGGAGGGAATCCAGGGACTGGTAAAAARGTCAAAAGAAAGGGTTTTCTTGTTGTTTTAATTTCTTTTAATGCATAGGTGCTGATTACTAATGAATACAGTTGGTGTGTTTGTATCAAATCTGTTAGAGTTGTTTTACTGATCTTTGCCTCTCTAACCTCAGACTATTTAACCTTGTCTTTGAAAATTGTTAACTACTACTATATCCTGACCTTCTCTTGGCAAGGTCCAAGTTAGATCAGCTAATGTGCCACATTTAACTTTAATGTCACAGAGTTCAACAAACCATAATCACAAATACACAGTGGGATAAAAATGGTCATCCTAAGAGGGGCACAATTTCAGGGAACAGGAGATATGGCATTGGTTGTGGCTTCTGCTCCAAAACACAGTCTGATGTGTAGCTTGAGATGGGATCTGTATGCTCCTCTGCTGTGTTAATAGCAGCCATCAATCTTTTGCAGAGTTGTCATACTGTTAAAGCTGGGAACATGCCACCAGCTCTGCAGTGTAGCATATCAAGGGCTCTTAGAGACACAGACAAAGAAGTTTAGGGCAAACACGCATCTCTGAAATTGCTTTTCACTATCAGAATCAGATAACTAAATACAACCTTTCTAAACAGGCTCTCAGATTACCTTACAACCATCCAGTTTCAAATCAACGTTTCTAATTTCAAAGCATTGCATTAACTGTATGTTGTCTCCATCAAGTTTTGTACTTTTCTCATTCCACTGCCTTTGTGAAACTATTTATGACTTTCATTACTCTAAAATCAAATTAAACCCTAACATCATATCATGTCTTTGAGCACACAAATGGATCATGTAGGAGCTTCTCACTTTGGAATGAGAGCTTTGCAAAAGCCACAGTGAATGGAAGTCACAGCTAACTGTTAATTTGCAACACGATTTGTTGCTTACCTGCACAGCTAGCTGACGAATCTGCGGTGACTTTCCCCATTTACATCCTGGTCTTCTGCTTTTTTTCCTGTATGGGCTGGTTTCTCTGTAACTGCTCATGCACTACCTTGGACCTTGTAAGAATCAAAAAAAGAACTCTTCCCTTGCCCATTTCTCCTCTTGTTCCAATGAAGTTCAAGTTTGCAGTAGATGTGGAGATGATGACTGTACAATATAACAGCTATAGACCCTGATGAGGGACAAAACAGACGCATTAAAAAGAAAACACATCAGGAAAAGAGCTGTGAGAAAACTCCATGCAGGTTTTTTAGAGTTATTGCCAAATGTAGTAAATAGACCAGGTTTGTTTCAAGCCAGACCAGCAAATTCCAGCAGGGCAAACACCTGAAAGTGCTTTTCACAGCCTGGAGATTTGAAGGCCCTGTCTGAACCACTGAGTGTACTAGAAAACAGTGTCAGCACGATGAATATGGCTAAATATGGATGTGGTGATTCTGGCTGGCGCATTTCTCAGAGAGCAYCACCACCACCCAAGGCTTGCGTTCTCTGACCCCGAGTGCTGCCAGCCCCATCAAGGACTATTGCCAGGAAGCACACAGCAGAGCAGTTTGGGAAGGTGTTCAGCACTGTCATTCTGAGAAATGGTGAAAACATAGGTACTGTCCTGATAGTGCCAAAGGACAACATCTGTGACAAGATCAACTTTCTCTGTGGCATATAAGGAGAATTATTCTCACTCTCTGGGCTGCATTTCCTTACCTCTCTACCTGAGTTTTGGGAGCATAGAGGGAGGGAAGAACCAACAGCCTATAAGAAAAAGGAGAAAAAGAAAGAAAGGCGCAGAAATGCACTTACCTGAGACTCCTTCCTTTTTTTTCAGGGGTATTGCCACATGGTTTGTGTTGTTTGCATTGGTATGTCTCAGAGAGTTCTTGACTCTCTCCAGGGGGGTTGTGTCCTCCTCAGCCCCTTCCTCAATGAGGATATCACAGGGCCTGGTGTTCTTCCCCCTTCTCCAAGGTCTTCAGGATGTTCCCTGCCCTTCACAACATGGATATGAAACCAGTCCTTGCCCAGCCTGGTATCCTCCCCAAACAGTATCACCAAATGTGGAGGGTACCTCAGGTTCTCTGATGGCTTCTTCTGACTGTTACAAGATTGCCTTAATTCCTTCCTTTTCTTTATCTCCTTTCAGTGTTTTTAGCCAGAGTCAATTCTATCAGTGGACTTAGGGATAGTGGAAATCCAGGACAAGTACTCTGAATAAGGCAACCACATAAGACTGCAGCAGGGTATTCCTATTTTTGCATGTGTATTCTCACAAAGCTGGGTTAACAGGAGGAGAAATATCTTGGAACAAGGGATGAAATAGTACACAGGAACATAAGCAGTGCCTTCCTTGAACAGCCCCGTGGCCTGTCTATTCCAATATTCTGTTTCTGTCAGTGGAAACAGGAAAGGCTGTCTAAGGAGAGCATGAGATCCTGGCCCCTTTCTGCAGTCCATTACCTTGTCCTCTCAAGTGCACCTTCATACACTCCTAATGCAAGGAGGAGGCAGGGAAGGAAGGGGAAATAAGCATCACTGAGTCAGGAAGTAGTTCTCAACTTCAGTGACTTCAGAGCTGAACTGTAAATTCCCACCTGGCAGGATGACAGTGCCACATCCTCCCCCAACCCCTGCCCATTCTGAATAAATGTTTCTTCTAAATGAGCATGACCAGTTCTACAGAAGTGGAAAATACTTCACGAAGTAACTAGCATCTGATTTCCAACCACATGATCCAAATGGAAGTCCTGAGAGACACAAATTACAGAACAAGCCCGCTCCCCCTTCCTGCGCCATTTGGCAACTGACTTGTCAAGCCACAGAGGTGGAAAAGAGAACCAGACTTCCATTACTCACTCTTCTTCTTCACACAGCAGACATCTGTTTCTGCCTCCATTTCCAGTATTATACAGCGTTTGTAAGCCATGGTTATTCAGCCATCAGTGTGGCTAACATAAATAAGGCAAGGCTATRTAACAGCATAGCCATGCTCCAGGGGTTTCCCAGTGAAGCTGAGAAGGAGACCAGAGAGCACAGAAAGAAGCACATCTCAAAACACAGCCCTGACAGCCCTGTCACAGGGCATGTTGTCCCAGCTCCTCTTTTTTCGAGCCACATGCATGTCTTTCACTTAGGCTGCTGCTCGTGCACCTGGCTAGCTAGCTAACCTGGCTGAGCTGGTTTAATGCTCAAACGACCTGAATTTAGTTCAGGCTGTAGAGAGCCATATGCGTCTACTCCAATGAGTCTGCTTTTTTTCTTAGGCAAAATAAGGCTGATGCTACCTGCATCCAGAAACTGCTGACACAACTAAGAGGAATTGCTGCTGAGGTGAGGGTTATTGCCTTCCAGCAGTTAGGTTTTGCTTTACGCTGATTGGCATCATTTAAAGCTCTCACAACCTGCTCAACTTCCCCATTCCTGGAGACTGTTTTAGTGGCCAGGCATGCCTGGGCTGTAATAACCTTAGCTATTTCCTTCTCATCTCCTGCATGGCAATCATCTGTCTGTTGGTATGGGATACGTTGGCATACACTGGCTGGGCCTTTTCAGACCAGGGAACTGAAAAGCAATATCAGCTTTCTGGCCAATTTACACCATCAAAGTGGTGTCAAGGAGCAGGGTTGCAGAAAGTAATTTTGTTTGTTGCTACTTTAAAAGCATCTTTACACCATGCTCTTGTAAAGCTGACTCCAGCACACTGACTTGTTAGATCTGAAATAAGAATGTGTCCTTCCCAAAGGACATCCACAGATCCCTGAATTAATCCATGATTTCTTGTCCTCATCATTCATCTGCAACAGAGTATCAAAATTTCCTGTATCAGACAACTACCTTCTATTGTTTCCGTTTTGTTCTATGCCAATAACAAATGCAGGACCCTTAAAAACCTTACAATGATAGCTGTGTGTACAACTACCTCTGTTGGTTAAAAGACTGACCTGTGTTCTATTAATATTTATAGATTTAAATTTTTAATGCAAAACAATTCTGCATTATTGAATAGATGACTTCCTGCATTTTTACGGTTATGGGGTAGGAGTGGCCTCTTTGTAGTTAACGTTGCAATCAATTTTTCATTATTAAATAAAAAACTTGTTACCTCTAACCTCCTCAAGCAAAATCCCCTCAGACAACATCCTTGTGCAAATGGTGAAGAATTCTCTCAGGACATAGTTGGTATTATATTTGTGGCAGATTTGCTTAGGGTATTCAGATTTATGGTACATAAGGGTTCTTCCTAGCTGGAAATATAAATAAGTTTTTTCTTTAAAGTTGCTGATTTATTCACACATCAGTCTGGAATTATTTACTCAGTTTTGGTGACAACTGGTTCTTATTTGCAAAATTGCTCTCCACATTTTGCAAGATGCAAATTAAGAGATTCAAAATGTTGAGTCAGCATCTTGGACTAGGACTGAGATGTAGATTCAGGTTTCCATCAATTTATTTTGAAATCAGGTCTTTATGAAAGGCATTACTAATAACTGAGTTGTAAAGAACTTGTATTTTGGAGAACAATTTGGGATACCAAGAGCTCATAAATGTTACACAAAATTATGATCCATTTGGCATAAGATGACATCAGCTCACTTCTTAGGAAAATAGCTATGGCATGTAGTCACTACAGTCATTGACATTTTTCTTCTTCTGTAATAGCTGAACAGTGTCACGCCTGATTTGTGTGTATATATGGAATAACACCTTTAGCCATGACAGCACATGCGAACAATGAAGAGTTTCTTTGGAATAACAAGGCTAGCAAGGTTTGTCTTCTGTGGTGTGTGTCACCTTCAGGCAGATGAGGATCTTCACAGTGTCAGGCAAGTGTGTTCTTACATTATTATTATATCTTATTACATTAAGAAGTACTTTGCTCTTCAGATAAACAAGTGGATCCAATGAATTTTGGTTTAAGGAAGCAATGGATACTCCATGTGAATAAATGCATCACAAACTAGTCTAGTGGAATCAGTTTTCCATTTTCTTGGAATGGCTTTTAATGTCAAATTTGTACTGTATAAGAGTTAGTCATGTCAAGGTTCTTGGTCTCAAAAATATTAATATGGTTTGAATCAGGGTTATTTGGTTGATTTTAATGGTGCAACGCTCAACTTGAAAAACCTGTACAAAAATCAAAACCCGTTTCCAATATCTACTTTCTTCTATATTTATATTTTAATTGTAACTTTTAAATACAAGTAAGTCCAGTTCATTTTATATTATTGTTGAAGTACATTTACGCCTGTGAGTTGATAATGCAGCTGATAGATTTGCATGATATCGTGGCTCCATTTACATGCAATGAATGTGAAAAAAGATATTTTTCTTGCAATCCCTGCAGAAGAGTTGGTGTTGCTTTGAAAGCTGTTCACATTAATTGAAGAAAACTGGTCACATGTATGAGGTACATTCCAACATCCAGAGTGGTCGAGGTTTATAATTCAAAGCTGTATATCCTGTATTTGGATCATGTTGCCCTCATAGAAGGTGCATGATTTCTCCAGTTCTAGAGAAGAAATGTTTACTTAGGAATTTGGTAACAGGTTAACCCAAATATTAGTGGTACATTTTCATTATCTATCCTGTTGTGTATCCACACCCCAGTGACAGTCAGATGAATGTACTTGCACACAGTGCCTGAAACAGATAAACATTTCATGGCCCTTGATGAAAGGGACTGTATTATTTTAGATTTCTCCCTGATGTTATTCTCATGTTGATTTCACTGAAAGCAATGTTTGCCAGTAGGCACTTGAGAAATTAAATGTGTTCCTAAAGGACAACAAACACCACTAGCCTGGTTATGCTATACTTAAAGCAATTATAATTATTAATAAAATATTTAAGATGCAATGTTTCCATTTGAGCTCTGATTTCACAGCCCATGGAATCCAACACCTTCTTTGAGCTCAAATTCATTTTTTATCATTACTTAAAAAAAAATTTTGTTTTCCCCTTGAGTGTGAGTCAATCTAATAACCTAATCAAAGACCAGAGCTTTCTGTATATATGGAATTTAACTTTATGCCATTTCCTAGAAAAAAAGTGTACCAAAACACAGTAACACTTCAAGGCAGGCACTGTTGTATTTCATATCTGGGCACTATACGGCATAGCAAGACCTCCACTTTCATCAAACAATGTTCTAAAACAAATACCAGGCAATACCCTTACCTGCTTGCATCTTCAAAAACTCAAGCTGGAAGCTGTCTTGGGAAGTAATTAACAGATTTTCAGTTGGGGGTACTTCCAAATGAAATTATTTCTTTAGATATTAACCTTTCATGACATCAGTAATTCCCACATCTAGGTGATAACAGCATCTAGTAATGGACATGGAGAAGGAATGTTCACTGATTCACAGGGCAAGCAGACACATGCAGATTTTCAGATGAGTTTAGCTGCCATGTCAACAGCTAAACAGAAGCCAAGTCTTCAGTAGTACTCAGCAGCTTGTGGCTCCCACCGTCATACTATGGGCAGATTTTCAGGAATATTCAGGCACCAGTTCCTCTGAAAATCTGCTTTATTGCTTTAGATGCTAAAAGCAGCTGAAGTTTTCTAATGAGCTGTCCCTTACAAACGTTTCTCCCCCTTAGGGAACAGTGACTCAAAGGCACTGCCTTACCTCGCCATTCCTCTGCTATTACTTTCACTTACCCCTTCGCTCCCAAACCTTTGCTGCCTGCATTCTCCAGCTGGCACAGCTTGCTCCTATTTCAACTGTAAGTACGGACAATTTTATTTTATGTCTGCACAGCAGAGTGGCATTCCCACTTGCTTGAATCCTCCGGGCACTACTCCAATACAAGTAACGTCTGTTTGCAAATTAACCTAGAGCTAGGAGACAATGATACATGACCTTTCAGAATATTGGGTGAGGTATTGATCAAAGTCATTGATCCTATTTTTGAGTGACTGTCTCACCCAGGAAGGCAAGTGAAATAAAAAATCTGAGAGTGTCTGCAAAAGCATGTGTCTGCTCAGAAACTCTAAAAGCTATTTTCTTTTTGCTGACCTTTTGGCCTAAACAGTGTTAACAGCTGTTGTAACATTGTTCACCTATTTTTCAAAAGTGTCTTCCTCTATGCAAATAACAATTTTTTTTTTTGCATAGACAAGAAACAACTGGATATTTATTTTGGAAACAATCCTGCAACCCTTTACTTGTATGAACAGCCCTTAATTTCAGGGACACTTCTCGCCCAGACAGGGAATATTTTGCAGATGAGACAACAGTACAATTGCTAAGGTTAGGTCTATACACACCACATATATGCTTTCCCATTTTGGAAGAAGCTTTTCTAATTTTTAAATGGATAAACACCTATAGGAAACAGGTATTATTTCTTTGTATTATTTTACTGGGACATCATAAAGTGACTTGCTTTGTTATCTTAAACAGAGTAGTAAGACTGGCTCCCAAACAGCAAGTGATAAAAACGTATCACTTTGTAAGTTGGTTTTTAATACTTCAGACTCACAACTGTAACATATGTTGTTATCTGAAAATAAATGTTCCATAAAAATAAGTGCTTTCATTTCTTTTAGAGCTGTGCTGTGTATACCTATCCATAGCACTACAGCTGGTTAGGTGAGGTTACACAATGACAACCTGTTTTTGAAAGGGTACATAGGCAAATCTCTGCCAATGACACACAGATACTGTGAATAATGGATTTAGCATGCATAGGGTGAGGTAGTGAAGATGCTGGCCTTGGCAGCTGAATTCGTGTTAAAATGGAAAACTAACTTTGCATTTAATTCTTAGATCTGCATGACCAAATAGATCTCTGGTATTACTTGGGTGGACAGATTTAGATCAGAACAGGTTTATGGGAGAATGAAACAAAGTGTTTAAACAGATATTCTTAGCACTAACGGGAAAGCAACAGTTAACAAAATGGCTGAGAAATTAAGGATCAGTTCTACAAAAAATGTGAATGTTCAGAAAATGTTTTCATACTTGAGTAAAACAAACAAATCCTGACCTCTGTGCAAGAGGCTTCCAGTGCAGGAGGTGCTCTTTGCTCAATTGTCTCAGTATAGTCTATCTCCCAAAAGATAATTCTGTTTTCCCTGTAATCCCTAGTGCTTAGTGACTCTTGTTATACTGCTTATGAGACATGTTGTGCAGCTGTTCTCCATCAACAGGTCAAAAGGTACCACATTTCACTTTTTTTTTTCTTTAAAACTGAATTTACACATTTTAGCATTGTGTAAGAAATCTTTTGTTAAGGTCAGCAACTCCACATTTAGCCTTCATAAAACTTAGCCTTCCTGGATAATGCTATGTCCCACTGTCCCCCTTGCCAATACTATAAATGATTACTTAGGCTACCTAAGCCAAACCATTCCCATCTTTGTGTCCAGTCAGCACCTTTTAACTTTATCCTTAGGCTCCTTGCTCATGATTATTCTTGATTAGTTGATAACAGCTGACAAGTGGAAATATTTTAAGGGCTGAAGCATGCCTCACTAGAATCCTCACCTTTATAATTCTCCACCTTTGAAACAAAAATAAGCAAATCTCCTACTGCAATCCCATCCCAAAATGACATCCAAATATCTGGAAGTAAGCCACTAAGAAGCCCAGCCGAGTCCATTAGAATTGGTATAATCTATATTGTCTCCCTGTCCTACTATTGCCCCCTAAAACTTGACAAAATATGCACAACAGAAGAGAACAGCAAATTAATCAGAAACTGGGTTTCCCTGGTTTAGCAAATTTGGAGTCATGTTTTACCTACGACCTAGTTACTAAAGTGCTAAATAGAAATTTGGGACTCCTTTGTCTCTGAGGTCCCTGAAGTATCAGCCTTGTTGACAAAAAATGAACAGTGGCACAAGGCACATTTCAAGCTGAGCCTTCCCAGCCGAGACAGCTCCCAGGTCCCTTCTCTCAGTGCTCTGTCTCCAACGCCAAGCCTGGAGTCACCCATCCTTCCACCTGCAATGCTTAAACAGCATCAGCCAGTATCACCTGAGTACTTTCTAAAAGCTGAGCATGCAGGCAACCCATCCTCCCTGGAAGCAACTGCAGCTTCCACTCACCTCTGAGGACGTAGAAGGAAAGATTCCCCTCTTAGGCATTTTCCACGGTCAATTAACTCATCCAGTCACCTCTCACATCACTGTCAGGGAAATATGCTGGCACCAAATACACAGAAAGGAAAGCAAAAGCCTTTCCCTGCTGGACCAGTCAAGTCTGACAATTGTCTCGTGGTGGATGCCAGAGAGATTCTGAATATTTTGGCAGAAACGCAAGCTCTTTCTAGGTGAGAATCTGCCTACATAGGATTTATGCAAACATTTCCTCACTTGATCTGTAACCACCCCTTCACAGCTAAGCAGTTCAGCATTATTGCCAATTCTTTACATAGTTCTGAATTTAAAATACTACCACCACCTAAAATAAGAATTTCAATGTCAGTGCTCTGTAAAATGAAAGAGGTGGAATCCAGTCTGACAATTTACACTGACAGCTGTGATACTGCCTCACTAGCATTTTTGGCACCTGGCCTTGGGAGGAAGTAAAGAGAAGAAGGGGAAGGAAGAAACAGAAAGAAGGAATAAAGGAGGGTGAGAATGATCTATTCCACTTAACATGAAGACTTACACTCCCTATAAAGGGTAGTTCATTATCTGTGGAAAGAGAGACGTGCTTTTGAAACCTTACAGAGGGCATTACAATCTCCCAAACAGGGGGAGGCACCTCTTTCTCTTCACTGACTGTAGCAGGGGCTTAGATGCTTTCAGGGAGTGATGAAGCCCACTAAAATTAGTTGTTTCTCTTCCCCTGAGAGTACAAAGAGGCAGTGGAAAACATCAGATGCTTTCACTCACTTGGAGTGTGGTCCACAGGATGCTGTTCTGAGGACCAGGGCCCACTGGAGCAGAACATAATGTCTGAGGGCTTACATCACTTGATAAAGAAGGGGGGAAGATATTGGGTCCCAGAACAGTTTTGCAAGAAAGCTCTGGAGGAGACACAGATTTCCACCTACTCAGAGCAGGCACTTCAGAGCCTGCATTGATAGCAGGCTAAATTATTCAGAACGATCGTTCTATGGGAGTGGTTTGCAAGTCAGAAATTGCAGGTGATGGTAGTTACGAAAAGGGTTATGAGACCAGAAGTGTGATGCTCTCCAAAACAAAAGGGTGGGGGGAGGAGGAGAGGGATTGGGGGAACTGAACAGGGTGGGGGTCGGGTTACCAGCCTTTGCCCAGGTAGCAGCCCTGAGCTTCCAACTGAAGCAAAGACATTGCCAGCCACACTGGGAGCAGGTAGCCAGTTTCACAACCGGTACAACTATTCAGAACAAGAGCGTGGTGAAAAGATTTATATCTAGCATGATAACAATCAAGCCTGCAGTTCACAAATGCAGTGAAGGATAGTGCTTTCTGAGCCAGACATGACTACCTTGGCTGGCAGCCAATACGAAGAGTGGGTCATAAGTCTACACGCAGGCAAGGTAAAAGCCAGGTGGGAAACAGGTATTTCTGCATCCACACCTGAACTGAAAGCACCAGTGTGTGAAAATTGATTCTGTATCCAGGCAGGTATACACCAATGCCTGAAAAAAGAATTCCCGAGCCCTTTGCAAACACAAGATCAGCCATACAAGAGAATAAACAACATTAGTAAGAGTCTACCCCAGTGCCAGCTAACCATCTCTTGTGGATGTAGGTAAAAATTACTGAATGAGGCACTGAAGAGTACTGACGTGAGCAACCCAAAACATCATCTCAAACTGAAGCAGAAGCTGTACTCTCAGGCCGAAAGAAAATATCTTCATGAAGGCAGGGGGTATGTGGGGGTGTGAAACTCTCTGAAAGCTACTCAGGGCTGGCATGAAACTCGTGGGCATTGCTGTGCTGCCTAGGCATCTTGTGACTGTAGCTGAAGCAAGAGCATTACGAGGGCTGAGGAAAATGGAAGTGAATGAAAGCCAAGAGACTCCAAACCAGTATTAACTCAGTTACACAGAATCTAGCAGCATGTTACAGAAAATCTGGAATACCAGGCACCATTCCTGCTCACAAAAAGTAGGTTTGCCTTGTCATGATGGATATGTCGAGATTTTCCCTCAGTGCAAGCAGCCCTACAAAAACAAATGGAATAGCAGAAAAACATTCCTATGCAAAGCCATATTTGTAAATATATTAACCAATGTTTTCTCAGTCTGAAGCTGAGAGAAATATTTTGCCATAGAATCCAAACTGGCCAGTATAAAAAAGTATTAATAATTGCAAAACATGTCACTTAGAAAGCTAAATAAAAATCACTTATGAATTATACAGTCTAGACCAATATATTGAGGGCAAACATGGCTAACAGGAATCATTYGCAACTGGTCTGTAGGATGAGGGGAGAGAGCAGAACCCAGCAATGACTCCAGATTTATTATTCACTGTTGACATTGACTTTTCATTTCCAATATGCAAGAATTAGAGAAAGAACAGAAGGCACTGAAGCTAGTTTGGCCAAGCTGTTAAGATTGCCAAGCACCAGCTGTGATCTGGTCTTCCAGTCTTATGATCAAATGGGCCATAGCTAATGCAGCAAGTCATACTGGTATGCGTGACTTTCTCCGTGACCAAAGGGTGATGTGTCCCGTCTGGAGTTGAAATGGCCCAAAAGAAACTTGCCCATGGGAAAAAAGATCATATGCTATCCATAAGAAAAGAGGTTCTGCTCATAAAGTATTTTAAAAATCAGGTATTCAGACAAGGTATCTGATCACATACAGCGAATATCTTTCAAACCATCACCTTTCTCCAGTGATGATCAGGTTTCCCACTGTGATATCAGACATACTGAAGGTTTTGTGCAAGTGGTGTAACTGCAGTTGGCTGAGTAGAAACACCATGGATTCCTTCTGTAGTGTCCAACACAGCCTTTCTCTGTTCTTCTGTCTCACATTTCTTGGGGGTCAAAATCCTGAGTAATGTCTATTTATCTACTGCATGCTGGTTAAAGAAGAAATCTACATACATTTGTTAGATACCATGCACCTCAACACCATAGTAAAAAAGACCTTCAAAATGTTAACTAGGTGAAGGCAAGCTGTCCAGAGAAACACACCACTCCATTGCAGGCCTCAGTGCCTCTAAGGGCTTGCAGTAACTTCTCCTCCTATCTTTGTCATTACTGTTTATTTCCAGCAATTTCTCTCTGACCTTTTTTTAAAAAAGAATTTATCTCCTTGAGCACCTTCCCTGTTTTTATAAATACAAATCTTCAAATTCCATTTAACCAAGCTATCTATGAACCATGCAGAAGAAAGGTGATAGCTTCTGTATTGTTACCATAATTTAAATCACTGTAGACTAGCAATTTAATATTTTAATGTAACCCTCTACAGACCTACAAAGAGCAAATGCACATTTAGAAATAAAAATTGTTTCAAAGTGCCACCAACTGTTGTTTTTGCAAACTGCAATTCAAAGAATGCATTTTTTGAAATGCTTATACCAACATTATCATATTTTTGGTATAGCACACAACATACAAGAACAAGCCCACGTTATCCGTTTCCCAAGCTAGATACCAGTACATCCCATTATAATATCCCCCCTGATGGCCAGGTTTCAAAGGCAACGTAACACAGTATACCAGGCACACCTTTTCAGTTGTTTGTGCAATATGTTTCAGATTTGTGTGATTTAATGACAAGCTAGTTTCCAAAGCTTTCAAGAAACCTCCAAAATTATCTGAGAGAACCAAGTGCTGAAAGTCTGATCTGCTTTTTAAATATAACTCCTATTAATGATGTGTGAATTCCTAAGCATTAAGTATGTGTAGAAAACATCAGGCTCCAGTGCTTTGCTTTCACCTCCTCCAGACTTTCATTTTCACTCTTCTCTGACTTTGCTTTCCTCAGTTCCCTCACCCCTGAATTCTGTTTTCTCCCGAAGCAAGCTGGACTCCCCACAGGAAAAAAAAAAAAATCAGAAAACATTTATATAATCTATTGATAGTGAGCAAAGAAGAAACAGGATAATAAACTCTACCAGAAAGGCATAGTGATACCTCTCTATTTATCCCATGAACAGGGTAAATAATCACAGAAGTTTGTCAGTCTGCACTGCATGTTAGTGATACAGTCTGGGACAGTCTTCCAGGAGACTGAATGGTTATAACTCCTGGTGAGCTAATCTCCATAAATAGCAACTCTAAATCAATTCTGTTTGCTTGCCATGATCATATAAAATGCATCAACTGTTGAATAAATCAGTATGACCCCAAAGATTCCTTGGCTTAACATCTTATTTTGTGGCTATAGGTTGATTAAGCATTGAAATGATCCTTCTGTGATAGCATCTGCATTATTTGAATATGCCAGATTGTGAACACAAGCCTTTAGATTTCTCCAGTGTTTTATTTGCCAGCAATAACAATAATTAAAATAACAACAGCCTTCCCTTGTTTTTGTTGATACCATTTATTTTTTTCCAGAGAGGAGAAAGTATGCATTTTACTGGTTTGAAATGAAATGTGTTCTGCAGGGTCTGGGTTATTCAGCTATTGACTTGTAGGAACATTCATTTCAGGAATGCTAACCTCCTGCAACATTCTCAGTCAAAATTGATCCAACAGAAGGAGACCCCCCTTTGAAGTTTGAATTCCTCAACATTTTTTCTTTAAAAACAGCAGCTCTGGCCCCTGTAGATATAGCTGGTAATGTGTGTTGATTGATTTCTGAGTATGTGGATGGAAGAGCAGGGAAAGAAATAACGCAGTGGTAGGAGAGGATGCAAAGTTCAAGAGCATTGTAGGCTAAGAAGGACATCGAGTACTACGGAGGACTTTCAGAAAAGGAACTGAATTAGTTGCAAAAAAGCAAGTTCAGACAAAGAATGAAAGATATAGCTGTAAAATAAAACAAGGAGATTATAGCTCAGAGGAAACTGTTGGCGCAGTCATGGAGGAGTTTTCAGCAAAACGGTACATGGTAAAATGCAGGAGATGAAGGAGAAGAGCATGCATATGAGATTTGCAGAAGTGCTTAGTCACATGGAAAGAAATCTGCTCAGTTTTCTGTTCTGAGAGAGAAGAATCCCAAGGAAGCACACATTGACAAAACACAAAACATCTGAGATGTGTGCCTGGTTAAAGTTCATTTTTCTTAAAAAGTTTCAAAAGAAACAAATTAATGCTTTGATCAATAACAGCACTGACAAGTAATGGCTACAATTTCCCTTATCAGGGGAATTCTGATGTTTAAAATTATCTCAAAGATCTGAAATATTTTTTGACTGTTTGAAATGAATAGAAATATCTAGATTCCTCAAAATTGTACCTGCTTTACTGGTAGCTGGCTGTATGATTAAGCTTCCTGATATAAGAAAAAAACCCAAAACACAATCAGTAATAATTTTGTTTCTGTTCACAGTTTCCAGTGTTTTACAAGTAACTGTGTTATTATTAGCTAGATAAATCTCAACTGCTGTGCAATGACCTCCTGCATCTAATGGTAAAATCTGGTCTTACCGGAGAAGTTTTGACTATATAACATTCATGAATGCCATCACCACATAAAAATATTAAAATAAATTAAAATAAGGCTGGATTTTGTATCTGGCATTACAAAAGAAAAAGATTACAGAATGGCAAGTGCCAAACAAAACAAAATCATGAGGATTTGCAAGGCAAAATATCAGGTTTAAATGGCCCACACTAGTGAGATTCTGCAATTTTGCTTTCTTTTCCAGATCAGATCCAGGAAAACCTAATTATGATTCATTAAATGACTGTTCTGATGTTAGCTTAGGCTACAACAAATAGAGAGACATTTGCTTTATGAGGAGTAAGTCTGAATATTGTAGAACTGAAACCAAAGCCTTCTGTCCACATTTAATATTGTTTTATAAAAAAACATATTTTTGCAGTTTTCCTTGTTTCCTGGTCAATTGCTTCAGCTACCTTTCCCCATACCGCTTTCAAGGTGGATATGTCTCACCATTTCATTAACACAGTACTAAATAACAGTGTTTATGTTTGTAACTAATTAACATTACTGTAGTGTGCAGTATGGTTTGAATCTCATTAGGATTCTTTATACTATTCTGACAAAAGGGACATTTTTGTAAGGAAAATCTGCAAATATACTGCAAATATTTCATTGCAGAACCAGCTAAGCTAAGGTAGCCTCCCTGTGTTTTGCTGCAGAACAGATCTACTCTATCCTGCCCTGACATGGGCTGAAATACATTTAACAGCACTTGTCAGTACAGACCAGGCTCTCTATATATATCAACAGCTGAATGTTGACTCCAAAATTACTCTTATAAGAAAGAGATTGTGAGTCTTATTTTCAGTGATGAGGGACTAGACAGGATGAACAGGTATGGGATTTCACCGAGCCTCACATATCACAAAACTGCATTTCACACCATAGAGTCAGTGTCATCTAATGCTTAACAGATGATTAGCAGAGAGAAGCAAAACTCAAATGTCTTACTATAGGCTGATTTACGAGCTTACCAAAGAGTCAAATTTCTGACTTGCCTGCAACAAATGAAGTAATTCCCTATTCTCTACTTCACTGCTATGATTGTTACAAAACCACTTCTAGTGAAGTGGTCAGGTGTCCTTTAAACACAGTATTAATCTCAACCTAGAAGCCTCTTCATTTAACGTTCCTTATAGCTATACAAGTGAATAAATAACCTTCTGCTTTCAGAAAAATGCCTCTGCAACTGAACCTCTTATTAAGTCTTTAGATTAATAAGAGCTGTCCTGTCATACAAATACTCCATTAGCATGAAACAAAAGCTAGAAGAAGTCAGAGTGTTCAAGAAACCACTGTTCTTGCTAAATGCAAAAAGATTGTGAAAGTCGTAAGATCCACAGGGTTTGCCTACCACAAAAGCAATCTTTATCCAGTAGTTCTCTTAATTATTTAGTAATTATTAATAATTATTTTCATCAGTAAAAACAAGAACAATAGTAATAAAAGAATTGTAACTCTTTGCTTTCATATGTGCTGAGGCATAACTACCTTGATTGATAGTCTAAACAGATTTGCTTTAGTCCATCATTGTTGCCTTATAGCACATTGTTATTTCCCCTTCAACTATATTCAGGCCAGAGAAATATTGTTATTTTCAGTTCTCCTCTTCCACATTTCTGGCAATCCCTCATAGCTCTTACTTCATTAGTCCAAGCCCTATTTTCTCTTATTCTTGCAATTTTACCACAATTCATTTTGAAAGCCAAACAGCACGCTGCCAGAATTGAGTCACACTTATTTTGTTAACACATAGCACTGGCCAGTGACATGAGACAAGTCAGGATTCAAATCCTGCCTGAATTTTAAACCAAATGGTGATCTTCCCCACCCCCTCCCATGCATAACAAGTAGAGTAGCAAGCCTATAACCAAAGCCAACAAAATCTTCATTGCCTTGAGATGTAAAGATACTTTCCAAAATTCAGTCATTATCATGAGTACCTTGTGTCTACGTCCAGAAGTCCTGCCTTATTAACACAAAGAATCACAGAAATGTTGGCTGGAGAAGGCTCCTCTGGAAGTCATCTAGCCCGACCTTGCACTCAGAGCAGGCCTATGGCCAGCACTGGGTCAGGTCAGCCCACGGCTTTGCCTTGCTGGGGTAGATGCAATTCCTGCCTTTCATGGAATTGCCTTATTCAGTCTCATTAAGACACCATGTTACCGAACTCAGGTAGCTTCTGTAAAATGCTGGCAAACATACCTACCTTTCTTGCACTGATTAGTTTATAAACTGGTGGACTAAGTCCACAATTTATTAATGAATACCTATGTTACGCATGTATATTTTAAAATAAAATGTGCACGTCTGATTTCTACTGCTTCTATTTTTTTTATTTCCCCACAAGAAAAATAACTTGAGATCTTTGGTATTCTCAAGGTAACATAAAAAGTTTTCCAGATGAAGAAAAGGAATGAAGAAACTTCCTTGTTGAGGTTTCCCACCACTTCTTACGCTATCGATCAGGGACAGGAACAACAGATTCTTCCCTTTCTTTTTAGATTGCCTTTTATATATATCATGCACGCACACACACACACACACACACGCACGCACGCCATTAAATACATATACATAATGATATATATATAAAATACTATATTATGATATCTATCTATATTTCTATATATATATATATCATTCTTCTTTCAGTCTTTTTACATTTATTTTGAGTAACAAAAGGCCAACTTATGTTAGGAGAGTAGGGAAGGAAGTACTAACAGGAGTGAGAAGCAAAGTATCACAGAAAGAACAAATGGGGATATAGAAAGTTGAGGACAGCAAGTGTGTTTTACTTGTGGAAAGAGGTTAAGAAGAAAGCTTGATTGCAGGCTACAGTGAACTATACCAAAGGAAGTCATTTGATACCAAGTACTCTTTAATTGAACAGACAAAAGCATGCAAGAATCAACTGCTGAACACTGAAGTCATCCAAGTTCACATTAAAAAGAAGATGGAATTTTTTATCACAGAAAGCAATTTACCAGTGGAGTAGATTAACCAGGGATGTGGCAGAATCAGTCAGGATGGGTCAGCATTCAAATGTGTGACCTACTGAAGGGCTCGTGACCCTGAGAATTTGTCTGCTTTTCTTCCAGCTATCTCAGCTCGTCTGATAAAACATATCGCCTGTTTCCCTGCAAGTTTTGCTTCTATGGCCTGTTTCGCACTCTAGTCACAACCTTTTGAGTCAGAGTAGGGTTGGTGAAATTGTGTGGCCTCTGGTTATGCAAGCAAATTCTACTACTCCTTGTGTCTTTAAAAATCTATTACTTTGCCATGGATTGCAAGAAGCCTCAGATGTGCAAACATAGTTCTCCAACCTTTATGTTGCTTCTGTAGAGACACAGTTCCTATCTCTCGGAATAGATTCTAGATACTCTCAATCTGCCATTCTATTATATTATCTTGTTACGTTAGCATTATTTTCTTTTTCCCAGGACTTTTTGCCACTATGATCGTTCACTTTTTGAAGAATTGCCTTTAAAGATTATTTATTAATATTGTCCGCAAAGATCTCTCTGAATATTTTACAATCAAGAATAGGATTCCCTCCTTATAGAATCATATCATATTTCTGCTTTTGATTTCTGCTATATAATTATGACAACATTTAACTATGAAGACCTTTGTATGATCAGGGTGAAAGAACTTATGTTCCTAGCAGCCCCCTCCATGCTCTCATCTTTGATCCTGGATAAATAGAGAAGGATGGTATCGCTGGAGCAGCTAACCATTTTTAACTTCTGCATATGAATTATGGTTATGGATGAACCTGAGATGGATTGGTCAAGGCCTTAGTCTTTATGCCAATCTACTTCAAGTGTAATTGCCACTAGCCTGGTTATGTATGACCTCCAATATCAGTCCATGATTTTTTTTATATTTGTTATATTTTCCTTAAAATCTCATCCCACTTTGTGCCCAGTTCAGTTTGACTCTGGCCTGTAAAAACTGTCTGAAACAGACTGAGACAAGACACTGCCATTATCTCAAACTTTTTTCTATGTTTGCAATGGGAGGCTGCTTAAATTCTTTAACAAGTTTCAAATATTCAGAATATGCCATCCAGTATGTAAGTAGCATAGGTGGAATTTAACTGCAATGAACATGGTTATACTACTTAAATGACAGCAAGGTTTGGCCCTCATTTTGTCTAAATTGCTTTTTGGGCCCTCAGCTCATTGCTGTTCATTTGGTATACTTTCATGTTTCTGGCTTTCAGAATAGCCCACACAAACTTCTCCTACAGAGACATATCTATTTGCAAATCACTCCTATTTGAATTTTGTGTAATTTAGTGAAGCTACTGCTTGTATAATCTACTATTGTCAATGTGCAAAGACTTAAATTATCTAAAACAGTTGAATAAATGTCCTCAAATTCCTCTACTGCTTTCTTTGCATCTGGCCATGCACACCAAGTGTTCTTAGCAACTTTAAATTAAGAGGACTAAAATGGTGACTTTGGCTTGAAAAGTTGTATATCAAAATGTAGAAACATCACCAAAAAAAGCCCTAGAACCATTTCATCCAGTCCTCCCTTTTCAAGGTCACATTAGGCATGATTATGATTAGACATCTAAGTAATTGTTTCTTTATTTCATTGTTTCTGTGTCTTTGATGAATCTGATGGGCAATTCAACAGAAATTGCTGGTATATAAATGCAAGTCAAGGGGGTTGAAAATCAGCATTCTGACCATTGTAACTGAAAGTAGAATTGCATCCAGAAAAAGGAGTGAAGTACCAAGGAAAACGGCCAACGACTTTAAAGTATGCTTAAAATCTATAGAACAAGCTTAAAGGACTCCATCCATGAAAGAAAGGAGAATATCTAAACTTCCTGGAGACACATGCTCTAATAATTTTCATGTAACAATCCAAGAAACAAAGCACACCGCCGTCAGCTCTAAGGAATCTCTCCTCACATTGTTTCAGCAGGATAATATTAGGCTGTCAATATAAGACTGACCCCAGTTTAACTTCTTCTCAAAGGATGATGTCTCAGAGGACTTTGTGTACTTACTGTCAATCAAAATAGTAAAGAATGAACAGTGCTACCAAAATTCTGTCTTTTGAAAAGAGAATTACTAAAAACTTACAGAGAAACTGCAAGATCTCCTTGAAAACATGAAACTAAAAACTCTTTTTGCAGGAACTTGCAAACGGTCCCCGATGTAGTAAATGAGCACAGCTGAAATTTTATAAGATTTATGTTGAATCAAGTAGAAAAGCACCCTACGTTACTGGGTTTGCTACCACTAATTCTCCAAAGACTATTGACAGATCAACACACTGGAAAGACAAGAGTGAATTAACCGCAAATGCTACATATATAATATTAAACCAATAAGAGAATCTGCCTGACTGAGACAAGGAACATACCTAGCGAAACAGAGTTTCTAAAATAAATGCCAACATTTGTTCTACAGCCAAAGGAGAGAGGAAGAGGCCTGGAAGGTCTCCATGACTAACATTTTATTTTAAATGTATACAGTTTTGGCAGAGGTTGGGCAGAGACACTTAAGAGAAAATCTGCAGTTCTTATAAACAAAACTTAAGCCAGAAGTTCTCTGGTGGGGAAACTTTGGAGGAGTTGACCTCCTAGGACAGATAAGGAGCAGAAGCAGAAGGGGAAATGGTAGTCATCCTCTTTGCTTCCCATTCAGAAGCACGTCCCCGGTCTTTGGGAATATCTTTTCCAGGTTTTTTTTTCCTTCTTTTTTTTTTTTTTTTTTGCCTTATCACTGCAAGTCTGAATTCAGAGTTTCCATAGAAGTGGAAAACCTGGCACACATTACATTTTAATAGTCTGCTCTTTCTTTATTTCTGGCTACTTGCATAAATAAAATAAGGAACAGTTCTCATTATCTTTCCATATAGCAAAACATTCCAGGATTCCTCAAACAGAAAAAGAAATTTTTTTTATATTTTGCAGGTTCTGGTTGTTCTTACTTTGAACGCTCTGTTGCACTGACCATGTCGATTTATGTGGATCAGTGATACGTGGCTAAGGGTATGCCTTGTATCGTTCTTGGATCACTGACAAAGTGATTTCAGAACTGTGCAGATGAAAAGCAACAAAAAGAGAAGATGTTGTTAAGCAGTTGTTACTCATATAAAAGCAGTTTTTAGCAAGCCCCTCAAAGCTGTGAATCAGGATCCTTAAAGATATTTTCCAGTCACTGTAAATATTTAGAGCACATATGTAGTCTCTGTTCTCAAGAGTTACAGCCTAAGATTAGAGCTAGCAGACAGAGGCACACATATGGGAGAACACAGGCAAACAAAATAATACCAGACAGAATAATAGGTAGCAGTCATAGCTTAATCAACAGCCCGACTCTTGCTGAGTGTGTTTTTTAGGTATCACAACAAAGGAGGATTTTTAGGTAGGATAATCTGTGTCTGTTACAGGAAGCTTCTCTCGAGCCTGGGAAAGCATGAAGATGTTTGAAATCTAGTAAGACTCTGGGAGGGCCAGCATCAGAGGCTAGTGGGAAGCAGTGATTGTGTGATTTAATGTGTGATGAGAAGAGGATATACTACCAAAGGCTTTGAAAGTCATGTAAAAAAATTTGCTTATCATTGAGGTACTGGAGGGAGATAAGGGAAAGGATACACAAAGAACAGCTGAACAGAGAAGGGGATCATGGAAATGTACTTGCATTTAGGTTGGTACAGTGCATTTACACAGACTAAAAAAAGTAACTGAAACATAACATGATAGAAACCTGGCTGGGAGTTTTAGTTACTAAACCTCCGTAGCCCTATTAAATGGAGGCAGCTTGGCCGATGAGCTAACTACACCATAGCTTTTTCCAGCTTCTTTCCAGGGGCTTGAGGTTTTGGAGCATAGAAACCCCCAGACAAAGTAGGCTTTTGAAAAGTAGTGCTCTGGTTTAAACACGTGAGAGGCTGAGAGACATGGGAGCACGTGAAAGGATGTTCTCTCTCCTCCTTTTGAGTGACAATAGGCGTGAGGAGGGTGTGGGAACAGGGGGACGGGCTCTCCCAGCAGAGTCATGCCTAGCCACAGGACCAAGCCATGAGGAAGGGAAGCGGCAGCTCACAAGTGAGGAGGAGAAAGCTGATGACTAGACTGAAAAGTCATGAACTAAGGGGGTGCAGGATGGACTTGAGCCAAGTCTAGAGAATGTTCAGGAGTGATGAGAAATCTGAGGGAGGAAACCTAGAGATTGTGGGTTGCTTTTTTCTTCTTTTTTTTTTTGATAGATCTGTATTTTTCTTGTGCTTGATAAAGGTAAGATGGCTTGGCTTGGAAGCCTTGGCTTCTTCTTAAAGATGTGAACTGTATACTCAGATTGCCTTTGCAGTTCCCCTGGAGTGCAGGGAAAGGACTAGGAGGAGATTCAGCAATGGGGAAGGGGTGTCCTAGAGCAATTGGGCCATGACATCCCAGAAGGTACCCAGTCAGAGAAAGAATCAGTCATACAGATAACTGACCAGCTACAATTTATCAGCATATAGGCCCAGGTTTAGCAGCCCTAAACATAGCCTGGTGAATGTTATCTAGAATAACTCTATTAGGGCCTCATGTATTACAGGACACTTCTTACGGGAAAACAGAAATTGTTTTCCTGGATCAGCTCAGTAGTTAAGTTTTGTTGTCTGACTCTGACAGTACCTACATGCTTTAGAAGGCAGTGGAAGAAAACCTGTGGGATGGTGTCTAACACAGACTTTATCAGTTTGTTAGTTTAGCTGCCTTAACCAGCAACCAGTTAGCTAGAGATACAGCGTGACCAAAAACTTCTGTGCTGACAACTCCATAGTCAACAGTTACAGAAAAACTGCTGTGCATTACTTCCCAACCTCTTTTCAGGTAATGAGTGACTATTTACTGAAGCATGAGGGTTTATCTTTCTCCTAATTTGTCCTGAATCCTGAGTAGTATAATTTCCTATTTCCTGCTTTCTATGGAAACATCTAAATCTTCTTCCAGTTCCACTAGTTGCATGGAATTAGTGTTCTTTGTAAGAAACAGAGTAATAGATTGATAGATAAATAGATCGATAGATAGCTAGACAGAAAAATAGACAGACAGACAGACATATAGCCAGATAGACAGATAAAAGCTACTTCTTACTAGCTTCTTCTGTTTAAGGTAAATGAAAAGGTTTTTCAATGGAAGGAAAGGGGAACCATAAAATTCCCAACTGAAATATAAAAGTTAAAAAATAAAATTGTCTAATACTGCTCCCACATACATGGAGACTATGTTGCAAATGAGGACAAGCCAAGTCTCTATTCTTTAAAATCCATTAGCATTCTAAAGGCTAGACCCAGAAGCAAGGTACTTTTAAGATCAGCAGAAATCATAAAGCCTTTATCTTGGCTTGTTCTGACCTGAGACCTGAATTCTTTAAGACTGATTTCTTCCTGTAGAGAAAGAAAAATAAAATGTGCCTTTCTAAATAGAGATCATATTCATATTTTACAGTTGAGCATTCCTTCCCCCATTGCACACACACTAGACATGAAGAAAGAGAGTTTTATGGGCATCATAGAACTGTCAGTAAAACTATCTTTGGATAAAGAAAATATTGGGGAATAATAAGAGGCCACATCCTTAGATGACATTGGCTATAGCAGCTTAAATAAATATTGGTGTTGCACAGGCTGCAGATCTGGCTCAGTGGTCTTACTGGGTTACTTGTTCTCAAAGTCAGATGAGATACAGTTCTGTTTCCAATCACTGGCAAGTACTACTGGCTCATATTTGGCAGAAGCTTAAAGTGACACTAAGTTTTATTTATTTACATCTTCTGAGGCTTGTGTTTCTTAGAATCTTTATCTTCTTCCTCAAAGAGCTACAGTTAGAACAGTGGTGATACTGATGTCCTTTGCTGGCTGGATTATTCTTTGATAGAGTGAAATTCACACTTAACGACATCCAGACCTGCAATTTCATAACAGCCTCCCTCCAAGACTAGGTTTTGTTGGGTCTAATTGGGTTGTAGAAACTCTCACTTGTCACCAGAAAGAGATCATCAGCTGTGCACTATCTTGCAAACTGCTTCTGAGAGTAACAGCGCATACTCCAGCTCCCTCAAAGCGTCTCCTGTCTTTGCAAAGCTCTGGCATTTAGAAAGTCCCATTGCCATTTGTTGCTTAGCTATCTTGCTGCTTTACTCTGCTGATTAGTCTAGGTCTGCAAGACCTTTGCGGCCTGCAGAACTTCTTCCTCTTCTGAATTTCAGCATGTTGCAAGAGAGTCTCACTGACCCTCTCGATAAGCAGAATAAAGCCAACTAAATTTTGCAATAAGTTTTATACTGCAGAAAAAACTGTCAGCTAGTAAACACCTAAGCTGTAAGCTAGCAAACTAGTAAGCACCATGACTCAAATTAATGGGTAATGTGTTTTATTAAATTAGCAGCCCAAATTTGCATGTCAGCCGAAGCTTCTCACTTCTGATTACTTCCAGGAACAAAGAAGATCAGAGCATGTTTATAAATAGTGGCAATGCGCTTAGCATATGTTACCTTTTTCTTAGATGAATATTAATTAGCAATGTAGAAGAACCAGATCCTTAGGAGGAATAAATCTTTGTAGTTCCCCTCAAATCAATGTTGATGTGCTGATTTCATAAGGAAAAGATCTGATTCCTAATTTTCAGCAAACTTACTTCTTTACTGTGATTCACTGCATTGCATAAGTTTTCTTTCAGCTTTGTGCATTAGTAGCTGGTTGCTTTAAAATGTGTGCAGACTTTAAAATGTGTGCAGAACTTGAAGAGTTCAGTGTTTCATTTCTGAAGACTCGATATTTGGGACCCATTTGAAATCAGCTCTGGGTCCTGAAAGGAAACCCTTACAGATTTTATCCTCTAAAAGTAGAAAGAAAGATCTAAGCATACTGAAGCAGGCCAAAGCTTTAGACCTGACACGTTTGTATCTGAAAGTGGGGGATTTATTTTTTGCCAGGTCTGAGCACAGAACATGAGGCTTTTTCATTTGGATACCTGCAAAGTCTGAACGCAGGGTCCTTTGCTTTCCATGCTGCACAGGTGCTCTTCTCTTTTTTTTTTCTTATGAGAGACAGGCTAGAGTTAAAAGGTTAGGCCATCCACATTCAGTCTCAGTAGACAGCTGTGCCTTTATGGCCTTCTGTCAAGACCATTTCCTATAGTTTGTTCCCCAATGGATCTGCATGAATTTAATCACAGATAGATCCTGGTGGTGTCACTGAAATCGGGAGGAAAACCCCTTAACACCAATGTAGCATTAAGAAGCAGGCATTCTCTTTATTACGGCGCCGGGTACACGGGGGATAGCTCTACCCAACGTGCACACCGTGTGTCGCATCATCTAAAGTTTATATTGCTCTATCATATGCATATGCATTAAATTTCCAGGAATGATTATACATATTCATTCTATTTCCTAGAACTAATTACTACATTTACATAATCATTACGCATGCGGTCTGAGTCTCTGGGGGGTCTTCTGTGAGGGTCTCTGGTGGTCTCTGGTGGTCCCTAGTGGTGTCAGAAGAGGTGTCGCTCAGCATCTTGCCATGAACTTTGCTCTACTTTTCCATACATGGTCTTAGCTTGGCCTGCTTCCTTGTTTGAGAAAAGCTGTCTTTGTCCTAATCTTGGCTCCAACTGGCTTCTGCTGGTTTACCTGTACTTTCTCAGGATGTAACATTCCCAGCTGCACAGGTGTCCTTGGGTATGTTTGTCTGAGGCTCCTGTTGAGACTCCTTCTTGTCCGAGCTGGTAACAGTTCCCCCATTCCCCCCTCCTTTGAGACTCTTTCTTGTCTGGGCCTTTTGGTAACAGTGGGTTTAAAACACTTTGGGTGTACAGCTGGGGAATGCCTGAACTGCTGGGATGATTGCTCATCCACAGCCTCTGGCTGCAAAACAGGCATTTGCACTGATTTTAGTGCAAATTTGAGGCTCCAGCAGCCTCAGATGGAATCCACAATAATAAGGAGCAACAGTCCATTTCACACAAGCTGTCTTTTCTTCTGCTCTGTAAAGAAGCAGGAGAATAATGGGCATTATGGAAGAAGATGAGTTGGGGCAGGAATGAAATGGTTTCCTGTGGAGCATCTCTGAGAACTCTTCTGTCCCTGAAGAACATCATTAAAGAGCAAACTTTGTGTAGCTGAATGAGGAACAGTCACCAAACTCTACTACTGCTTCCATAAACTGAAATATGTCAGGATGGGTGCAATGTCTAGAGATGAAATGGTGGAGACAATGTAAGGGAGAACTGAAGTTTCTTTTTGCTTGACCCCAGATGTTTACTTTAAGAGTAATTGAATCCTCTTTGCAGGGGATTTCAGTGCATTTTTCTGCATCTGTGCCTGACCAGTATGAAGAATAAAAGAGAACTCAATCTGGCTGTATTCCCTGGGGGCGAGAGACTCTGTGTGTATGTGTGCTTATTGAGCCCATGTGCTGGTTTCTTTCTCTGGGTCCTTAGAGTCGAAATCAAAACCAGCCCCAGCTGTTCCTTATAATTAAATTTCAGTAACTCAAGCTGGGTGTTTTTATTTTGACTAGTGACTTAAAAGTGTTGGCATTTAAATGGCCTCAGCTATATTTCAAAGTTAACATTGGGAAAATTCACACATATATTAGTGTTATTTGTCTGTTGGCAAACTCAACAAAATACCACTGCGTTGATTTACATAGTGAAGGTTATCTTTGCTAACAGAAAGACCCAGAATTTCATTATTTAAAATACAAGGATGAATCTCATCACAGTGCAGGAGGCTACAGATGGCATTGCGTGCAACTTGCCACCTGAGTCAAGGGCAAAGGTGAAGTTTAAACTGTGCACCAAGCCTTGTGTTCAAATACATCTAAAAGACCCAAAAGCCAAAAGCCACACAATGTGGTCTGAATCCAGGACAGATATGACTGTAGGATATGGACCTTTCATTTCTGGCACTTAGGTTTGTTTCTGTGTGTCTGTCTTTTCTCTCTAATTTATTTATAAGACATTGATGACTCTGTGTCATATCAATCATTATTCATGGGCAGTTTGTGTCGCAATAAACCAGGAACAGTCTCAGTTTTCATTGCAATATCTATATTTGGGTATTTTAGTACATCAAAATCTGGATATAAAAAGTATTAACAGTCTTATGCCAGCAGGAAGAAATTAATTTTATGCCTGCCTCTGCATAGAAGCCAAAAGCTTCAGGAAATAGAATCTATTTCCATAAGCTTCTTTTCAGATCCAGTTAGGAGAGGGGAAGCTACATAATGGGCAGGGAGAGCCTCCTGCCTCTTGGTTTGAAATCCAAGCTTCAGAGTAAGAGCACAACAGGGAGATATGATCCTACATTTGATAATACATATGATTCACCAAATTTTGCTGACTGGCACTCCAGGATGAGATGACTCTCACCACTGCTCCAGCCAGAACCTGGTTCCTCCTTCCACCAAGCCTTGGCCCTGCGGGAGCCTGGCCTTGGCACAGGGCTGTGTGCTGCCTGCGTGGGCAGAGGAGGAGAATAACTTCTGAAAATCTGAGCATCTCTTGCTCTGACATGAATCTTAGGAAGCAGCATGCCCAGTTTAAAGACACCAAGAGCTCCAGTGCCTGGGTAGGGACAGGCACCCTGCAGTGATGCACAGCACCAGGTCCGCTACATGGAGCACTATCAGGAAACTGTCTTTACTTTCTCACTACAGCTTCCTAATCCAAGACTCAAGCCCCAGGGAGAAGCATAGAGAATGCTTACTGAAACTACACAGGAGAACCACGTGATCCACGTGATAAGTCAGGTGAAGTCATCAAAGCTAGACCTGGGATGCCCTGAGTGAACGTATTCCTGACTGCTGGCATCAGTATTACATAACGGAGTAGGAAACAAACAAACACAACAGAAGAAAACAAACAAGGGAGGAGAAGAAAAGCGCCTTCCTGCCAAGACAAAGAGGGAAGCAATGAATGATGATTACTGATGTATAATAACCCAGAATTAATGGAGGACAACAGCAAAAGCAGTGCTTAGAGGAGCACAAACATTTTATAATGAGGGTAAACAGTGACATTAATAGGGCAGCCAGAACTCATCACCCATTCACGTGGTATTTATTTGCATTACACGACATGGCTGAAAGGCAGTGGCTAGAGCTAGAACGTTACCCTTTGAAGACTCTATAATTCTACCAGAAGAGCCACAAGAGGAAAAGATGCTGTTCCAAAACTTAATGAAGGGGCTGGATTTGCTGTTGTTTTAAATTTAAAACACTCTCAGATATGTGGCCTAATTTGGGAGAAATGTTGAGCTATGGAGGCTAGAGGGTAGCTGCCAACTTAAGCACAACTAAATTCAGCCAGAAATGTTGAGCAGAAGTGGAAGCAATAGCACACTATATTAGAAACCAGGATTATAAAATCTCTGTCCACCAAAGAGGCCAGAGGAATGCAGATAGCTCTGTATTATTATTTGTAATGCAGTGAAGCTTAGAGGCTCTAACCAATTATCGGGCTCCACTGAGGACAAGGAGGCACCATAAAATAAAACCATGGAAACAGACCAGACCCTGTCCCAAACCCTTTCAGAAAAACTGTAAGGCTTATTTATATTCTACCTTCCTATCAGTTTGGCGAGCACAGGCAAACCTTGCCTACTATACTTTGATTAATCCAAGGCAGTCTTCTCCCTACCTCACTTCTTGGGAGACTGTACCTAAAGAGCAGATCTGGGACTGATTTTACAAAATGTTGAGCATCCTCACTGCCTTTTGATCTCAGGAGACCTGTGGTTGCTGAGTGCATCCCAAGATCAGGGCACCTTGCCCCAGTGGTGCAGAGGTGAAGGACTGGACTTGCAGGGTCCTTGGGTTTCCCACACTGCCATGCAGGCCCGGTTCTACCTTATTTCAGTGCCTCTTTCCCCTGAACTCCCTCAACCCTCTGGGCAATGACAGATCTCCTCCAGCCTCCTTCTGCCCTCCTTGCTTGACCTGCATCTTCCCAGGTGTRCCAGTCCCTCTTGCTCAAGGGTGACCAGCAGGGCACTGAGGTTTCTCACCCTGCCCATAACCTCGACATCCCAAGCAGAACAGCTCAGTGTCTGCTCCTGCACAGTGCTGAGCAAGGCCCAGGAAGGACTGGGGTTGCAGAGACATAAGCAGCCCTGCTGCTGCAGATGAAACTAACTGGGAGATGATATCTGAGGGGGGGATACTGAGATTTTGCACAGAGCTGAGGCAGGTATTAATGTGTGCTGGTGTGCACAGATTTGCCTTCAGACCTAGATCCTTGCTACACCTTTAAAGGGCTTGTTGTGGCATCTTTGAGAGATTTACTTGAGGGCTGGAGCACAGACATTTCACTGGGCTTGGAATTACACTGAGCCAGCAAAAGCAACGTCAGATGTTCCTTTCTGTGTGAAACCTGCCTACAGCTGCACAGAACAAATGCCTGCAGGAGCTCTGGGACACAGACAAAAGTGTGCTCCCCCCGCCAAAAAAAAAAAAAAAAAAAGTACACAAGGATCTTGCAGGGCACTTCAGGGCTGTTCAATTGCAGATGTGGGTTTCCAAACATACCAAAAAAGAAAGAAAAAAGAAGGAAAACGTAAGCCGAGGAGGCGCTGACTTGCTAAAAGGCGAAGTGTAAAGCAGGCAATGCGCCCGGGCGGGACTTGCAGCCCCAGCCGCAGTGGGACTGGCCGCGCTGTAGTGCGCAGCAGCCCCTTGCCCGTTGGGCAGCGCAGGCGGACCCGGCTCGCCGCCCTGGCTGTGCCCCTGCCCCGCACCTGCCCGTTCGCTGGGACCTTTCCCTGCACGTCGGGCCGGCCGAGCCGCACGGCAGCTCCGGCGTGGGACGGCAGGCAGCAGGGCCGCCGCTCTGCCGCGGTCTCCCGTGGGAAGCCGAGGGCATCGCCCCATCCCCGCGGCGCCGCGGGCGCGCTGCAAGGAGGGCAGGGGACAGGCGAGGGGCCGCGGGGCACGCGCATCCCCCCAGCGCCCGGAGACCCCCGGCGGGCCGCCAGCCGGGCTGCTCCCCGTCCCGCCGGGCTGCGCTGCGGGGCACGGAGGGGCGGAGGGGATGGAGGCACGGAGGGAGGGCGGTGCGCGGGCCGGGCCCCCCCGTCGGACGGCGGCGGTGTGCGGAGGCAGGGCCGTGGCAGGCGGCGGCTCCTCCTCCCCGGGCAGGCGGGCAGCCCGCCCGGGAGCGGCACCGGCTGCTCGGTGCCGGCGGAGCCGCGCCGCGCCGCCCGCTATATAAGGGGCAGCGGCTGCTCGCCGCTCCCTCATACCGGCCCCTGCCTGCGGCTGCCTGCGCCGGGCCGAGGCGGGCCGCGGCGCGCCCCGGCGGCCCCGACAGCATGGCCCGCGGCGGGGCGCCATGGGAGGTGGCTTCTCCTCCTGCCTCCCGCGGACCCTCCTCTTCCTCCTCCTCCTGCTGCTCCTCCCGCACCCGCGGCGGC